>NC_134484.1:255086120-255360248 GCF_040206685.1 Ascaphus truei
AGTAAGCTAAAAAACCACAGATGGACTCTTTTCCCCAATCCCAGAAGGAGAGAGAGAGAGACTGCTGAAGCAGGTAAACCTTACTTGCCTATCACAATAATGTGTAATATGGTTGTTGAAAAGGGGTTTTGCCTTCCAGCCGTAGTCAGGGTTCAAGAAGTGAGTTAGCGCTCCAAAGATAGGAGCTAGGCTTTGTTTATTGTTTTCTAAAAATAAATAAAATGTTGTGCTGAATCAGTGAATACAGATGGAGACCCACGAGCGGTACTGATTCTGCAAGTAAAGGCTGCCACACAACATAGGACTACCAGCTATGAATGGAGTATACGCAGAAAAGTGTGAAAATTGATGCAAGACTGTGCTGAAGCAGGGGAATTGTCAGCAAACAAGAACTGAGTGTAAAATTGCCATATCGGGTAAAAAAAAAAAAGGGGATAGCTGAACTGTGTAAAAGGTAACCCAAAGCCAATTGCTGAGTGTTGAGCCACCCTGCCAGGAGTGAAAGAAATATTCCACTGCAAAGAATATAATTTTTTCTGCAAGTAAAGTCTGTCTATGTATCTTGGGAGTAAAACAGACACCCAAAGTGTGAAGAGTGAATGCCATAATACCCAAAGATGAGACTGAAAATAACTGAACTCAAGCAAAAAAACACATTATTTTGCTGAAGCGGAGGGATTGCACCTAGCAATTAAATGGTGTAAAGCAAATAGAAGTTTTTACTTAGCAACTGCACATCCAGTATACCGAATGAGAAAGATTGCGTGCACAGTACTGCTGATGTTTTAAAACTTACTAAAGGAAAGAAAAAGTCTATGGTGATGCCTGTGAGAGCTACGACCTCTACAAGCAAAATATCTCCACCGGTAGGACTATCACAAGCTGGGGTTCTAGAAAATACACTGGCAATAGCTGCAATAGCGCCTCTAGAGGTCAGGAAGCAAAATACACCTGATAGCCCCAAAATGGAGGATAAGATGCGGCGTTCCTGTAATGAACCCTACCCCACGGAAGAGTGGCCCTTCCAGTCCGATGCGGAGGAAGACATCTCTTACGGGGAACCCAAACCGAGTCACACCCACAAAACACCCCAAGAATGGTGGGGGTGCCTGAACTCGGTATGAACCGAAAAGACCGCTCCCTATGACGACAAATATGATCGGCAGGAGAAAGAGCGGGAGCAGCGCATCACCGAATATTTCCGTCAGCAAATACAGTTGCAAAAAAATCATGGTGGATCCAGTGAAGCTGCTAAAATTTCAAATGACGATGGAGACCCCAGTATCCCTGAGGGGACGGAGTCATCCAAAACAAAAAGGCGAATAAAGAAAAAGAAAAGCGGTTCTTTACGTACCGTGGAAGGAACAGACACATCCGCAGATCCCGCGGAGAAAAAGGGGGACTGAGATGCTCTGCAGCCTAGAGAGAATGGAGGATTCGTCATGCGGATGACCAAATATCCAGAGGACCCAAGGCAGAAGTCGGGTAACCCAAAGAAGTGTCTGTCCGGTGCCAACAGTGAGGAACTCTCTATCAACCATCCCAGGGAAGCAGAGCCGGAACCAGTGAGTGACGATCCCTTGACCAGCCCTGAAGATGCCCTGAAAATTGCCAGATGTGACTGTGATCTGCTCCGGGAACAATTGAAACTGAAGAAAGATGGTTACGCAGAGCTACTGAAAAATAACGTGGAGCTACAGAAGAATGTGCTCAATATGTACTCCTTGGCCAGGACAGAATTGGACGATCTCAAGACTGAGCTAGATACTGCAAACGCTACTATTACAGCCATGGATGAAAAGCTTAGCCAATCTGATAAAATGATGACTAAGCTGAAGCGGAAGTATGAGGAGGCACTGAAGGAGATTACAGTCTTTCATCAAGATGTTCACAATCTTCACGCAGCACTGGATGCCTCACAGCATGAGATCAACAGTGGCCACACACAACTGGAAATCTCCAGAAAGGAACTACACAGTCTCGCTGAGGAGCTGGACAATTCTAAAGAAATTATTGTCAATCTTAATACAGATCTCAAAGTCTCTCAGAAGAAGCTTCAGACCCTCAACCTAGAGAAGGAAATCTCATGCCAGGAGACTGTCATTCTCAAAGCAGATGTGCATAAATGGAAGGAGGACTACATGGAGACCCTGAAAATTACAGAGACTGCAAAAAGAAAATTTAAGACTGAAAGAAGAGAATTCTCATTTGACGGACCAATTCAAGGAAAAAAATGAAAAGCTGCACGAGCTTAAAGAAATAAATAAATTTTTGGAAGAGGAAAAGTTTGAAGCAGAGCACCAACTGCAGAACCAACTGCAAGGTCTGCGTACGCACCTCTAGAATGTTGAGGAGAAGCAGCGAACTCTGCAGGAAGACAATCTGCAGGCTGAAAAAGAAATAAAAGTGCTGCAGGAACGTCTGATTACCCAGCATGTCCCTGCAAAGCAGCATGAGAAACTGAAGGCTACCCAAAGCATAACTAAAGCATCACTAAAAGCCAAGCTTAGAACCCAGGTGACGAGGCACAAAAGGGAGCACAAGAAGGTTCAGAAACTGAGACAAGTAACTGTGGCCCGAGCAAAGAAATTCACAGTGCTTCACAATACAATGAAAATGTGGAAGCAAGCTCAGAGAAAGCAAAGTGCGCAGATAAATTCCCTGAGAAGAGACTTGCAAGACGCACTCAAAAAACAGGGATCTCTTGCGGATGATATTACAGTACTACAAGGACAAGTATTGACCCTGACCAAGCATCAGTATCCCACAGCCACAGAAATCCAAAGGAAAAAGGGTACAGTGAGAGCTGGGAGCACCACTCGCCTAAAAAACAAGGTTGCAAAGTCTGAACCACCTAGCTAAACCTTCAGCCACCGAACAGGCAACAAAAAAAGGTAAACGGCCAGAATCAAAAACCAGAAGAATCCTTAGCTGATGAAGCTGAAAAGATGGGACATTCTCTGGAAGTGGATGTGGAATTGTAACTCAATTCCAAAGAAGCTGAACTAGCAACTCCGTTGAGTGGAAAAAATGCCAAGAGACAGCTTCAAGAGCGGAAAACTCAAAGGGCTATTCTTAAACGCTCTGCAACTGTTGCCATACAGTCTGCCTACAATAAGAGGAGCACCCGACGCAAGGGAAATCTCATGACCGCACATGCAGTAAAAAGACTATTCTTGGAAAAAGTCCTCCTGGAGTGACTGCGAAGTGCTGTTCTCAAGCACCTTCAGGAGGAGACACGAATAAACTGGGGAAAGGGCTCCAATCCCAGCGGGATTGAGGGTTCTCTTCCTCCATCCACTCTCATTCAAGTCACAGAGATATCTCGAATGAGAGTGGAAGGATGGGCTTCGGCCGTGGCAAGCCCGAGCTTCCCACAAACAGGGGAGGTATGTAACAGGGGACTTATCCCTGTTCACAAATGTGCCTCTAATCCAGCAGTGTGATGCTTAACTGCTGATAGGCAATTAACTAACACCACCTGGCTGATTACAGGTCTTAGAAAAAGCCTGCCTCCGAGACAGGGAAATTCTTCCTGAGCTCACAGGTGAGTTGAGTTGACCTAGGAAGCAGAAAGAGCACAGATATCCTTAGTCTCACACGTGGGGCTGACCGAGGAAACACTGCACATGAACAGATGTCTTGAGCTGCAAGGTGACAACAAGACAAAGGGGGACAAGACTTCTAAACCTGACTGCTGATATAGCCTGAAGAAAAGGCAGCAACCCAGGAAAGGGAAAAGCCTTCCCCACAACAGCTACCAGAGAGACAGATAAGACTTTCTTTTGGAACTGTTATGTATCTGTATATATGTTTATATTTTGGGGCTGGTGAATAGCTTAGCTAACCAACCCAGTCAGAGAGATCTGAGCTACATGTGTAGATAGTCTCCAAAGCGGAGTTAGGTTTTTGTATGGCTTATTTGCATATGTTTTGCTGTGTAAAAGGGACAGGCGCAATAAAGCCTTATTTTAATTTCACCTTAAAACAGTCTCCATTGCGTACCTCTGAACACGTCTCTTACAGGTGAGTACAGTAAAGTAAAGTAATTCCTTGTCACAACAGGGATCAGCAATGCATTGCTGGTTCTTCTGGCAGTGAAGGCGTCATAAGCAAATTTGGGCAGAGACTTCCTTCCTTTTGACTCCGTTTATGTTAATATATATGTACTCTTTTGTCAAACAATATTATTGTCCTCCGTCCCGCATTACTATGCTGTGGGAAATGTTTCCGCCATACAAATAAAAGATAATAATAATAATAATAATAGAAACAAATTATTACCCATCATCTGTCAACACCAAATGTACTTATGTATAAAACAGTAGAAGGACTAGTGTTACCACAGTTGTATAATGTAGTTTGACAATTTTCAAACAATTCTTGCATCTCCTGATTACATTGTTAGGATTAAGGACATGCTGTCCTTGCTCATATTTTAAATACTTTTGTAACACTGGGTGTTTGTTCAGTAGTTTTTAGTAATTTTACCATACGGTCACATGCTGCAATACCCTATTATTTATTAACCATATTTAAGTATTATTAAGGCAAAGGACAAGTTATCGTAGGAGAGCTTTAAAAAATACCGTTTTCTTGCTGTGTTCTTCACCCTGTGTTTATTTTTCTTAATTTATATGCTAGACACAATACTTTCTGCAAGTCAAATATCTTCAATTACTAGATCCTAACAGTACAAGCAGAAGCAGTAAGGAAAGAGGGCCGTGATTTGGCCTTGCTATTCAATATATTATTGATTATTTCATAGGCTAACACTGCTGAATTATACCATTTTTGAAAAGTCTTTTTTTATAGTTAAATGCACTTCACCACACTGTAAAAAATATGATGAGGTATGTCGCTTTGTAGCTACTTAGAATTAACAATGTGAATGCATTACATTGCTATGCAAATTTATAACAGCTGTATCCTTGAGCCGCATGGAAAAGTATTATTCATACCATATTTGTTGGCATGCACAACTAAGGATGGTTTAGTCTGAGGCTATTTAAACCCAGTAATTTAGAAATGTGGCATGTTGTGCCCATCAGCAGTAGGCTGGAACAAAATGACTATTGAGATGTTTTGAAGGAAATCAGGGGGGAAAGTATTAGCTTGTCAATTTGTATCTGTTTCTAAAAATGTAATTACTATTGATACAATTCCCACATTTCTCATACATGGGTCTATCCCACAATGAGGAGAATGAATGTAGTTGAAATTCCACTACAGTAAAAAAGACTTCCTGAGTAGGAAGTCCTGCAAAGGTACAAGTTGAGTACTGCAGCCATCATGGATTTGTATCAAGCAAAAAACAGTGTTCAGGACTAATTTCATTTCCGGTCTTGCTAAGCAGCTGTGTTCATTACATTTTCTAACCTCTGAGTCTTTTAAAGCTACACTAATAACAATTGAAGTGATAAAGGTGCTCAACGCTTGATCCCTTGTATAGTTGTATTGACAAATAAGCAATAACGGACATGAGGGTATGTGAAATTTGTTTTTGAGGTAAAGTCCTTAGAAGAGCCAATGATACCTGAAGGGCAAGAAATGGGTCAGAATGAACAAACCCAAGTCATGCCCTCATTGGGATTGCTCCTGGACTCATAATAAGCACACAATAATGCATAATACTCACAAATCCCCTTTGTCAATTTCCTGTAAAGGCGTGCAGCCTGGTAAGGAGATGCTGGTCTCAGAAGGCAATTTAAACAGGGAAAAAATCAGCGCACCGCCAAAGTGGGTCCCAAGCCAAGATAATAAAAAGTCTTCTTTATTGATCCATCTAAAAGTGGAGGTTTAACACCCTCCTACGCGTTTCGGTAAAAACATACACTTTATCAAGGAGTATATCACACTCCTTGATAAAGTGTATGCTTACACGAAACGCATAGGATGGTGTTAAACCTCCACTTTTAGATGATCAATAAAGAAGACTTTTAATTATCTTGGCTTAGGACCCACTTTGGCGGTGCGCTGGTTTTTTCCCTGTTTTAAAGCTACACTGTCTGTTGTAGGGTGCATATCCCTACCCACCTTTTGTGATTCTAGTGGGGGGTCCTTAGGGATTATAAAATAACTACTTATATTGACATAAAGCAATAGAAATGTATGTACTGTATGCATATATACTGTATATATTTCCTATAGTGTTCCTGTTAACAATATTCTCTTAAAGCTGCAGTACAGTCTTTTTTTTTTTTTTTTTTTTTACTTTAATAGTTTCATGTGTGCAATCTCTAATTAACTAAAGAACTGTATAGCTGCAGGTCAATTCGTTCTCCATGTATTGATAGGCGAAATTTGGTGACATAATTAGAGCTGGCATATGTTTTTCTTCTGCTTCTGTCTCTCAGTGGAAGCTCATGAATATTCATGAGCACTCCTGCACTGACATGTGCTAGAGGGAGGGCAGGGCTGACAAAGGGGTGTGCCAGAGCTTGTGACAGGACATGAAGGTGCAGTGCCTTAGCAAATGCTTGTTAAAATAGAATACAAGAAAATTGGTCTTTCAAAGTATTTTTTTTTAAAACAGAAAATGCTAAAAGTATTTTTTCTTACTACAGAACTGATTTATTTAAAAAAACACACATGCAGGATATTGACTGAACTGCAGCTTTAAGACTATTCTATATTTGGAAATCAAGACTTGGATATTAAGACAATTTCACTGTGCTTTCATCTTCTATATGTTTAGAAATGTGAAGAGCTACTGTATGCCTATTTTTGAATATACACTATTATTCACTTCTGTGCATTTAAAAAAAATGCATCTCTTATTGCCATTTTTAATTAGTTTTAATATACTGAGCATCCGTTGATTTATATAGCAGGTTTAATCCATCTCCCAACCAGTGCAAGATCTTTGCATCACTTTCTTGTTTGTGATCATTTTGGTGCCAATATTTCAAGCAGTTTGAGCTGTAAACTAGGGATGTAAAAAGTCCTAAAAATTCCGGCTAACTGGTACTGTAAACCCGGGGAAATTTTTTTTCCCGGCCAGGTAACTGGGTACCCGCCTGGGTAGTTTTGACTTACCTGCAGCCTGCGACGGAGGGTGAGGAGGACCAAGGCGACACCCTAGTGGCAGTGGGAGCAGTGGAAGACATCCTTCAGCCATTGGCAGTGGCATCATTGGATGACATTCTTCAGCTGGTGGCAACAGAGGATGACAGCCTTCACAGCTGGTGTCGGTGGGAGCAGACGAACATGTGACCAGCTGCCGGCTGCGGGTAAGTCTATTCTGCTGCTCTGCTACTGCTATTCACCAAGTGGAGGACCAAAGGAGCAGAGCAGAATGGAAATCACCCGGCACTGGGTCACAGTGCCCTGGACCGGTTACGGGTAATTTCCGAGTACTTTAAATATGGCTGGGTAGGCTGGGTACCGGGTAATTTCCGGGTACCTGGTAAATCGCTACTGTAAACTGTAAAAATAGTCAATGTTACCTTAGTAATATCAAGATAAATTGTAGCTGCTGAATTCAACTGGCTGAAGGATTGATTGGAACTGAAAGGCGGCTCTTTAGTTAGAAAAAAAAAAGAAAGTTTTAGTTAGGCATACAATGAGGATTTTGACAGATTTATAACAGGAGCACCAAACGATTGCCAGTTTAGGTATGAATCATGTCACATGCTTTACATATAAAAAAAAAAGAAAGAAAAAAAAGTAATGTAGTATTGCTGCTTTAATTCACATACTGTAGGTGTTATTTGGATTGTAAAACATGTATTATTCTGGACCCAGGCTCACTTGTAGCAAGTGATTAAGTCCATGTACTGTAGCTTAACTCATCCCCTTTTTAAAGCACACAAAGTCCTTCTATTTTCTTCAACTTTATTGAGGGGAGTTAACAGAAATATAAAGGTTCTTATATGTGGATTGTGCTAGCAGATCTTTCTTGTCAGGAGCCTCAATGCTACATCCAAATTATAAAGTACATAGTTAAATACTTCTCTGTTTATCTTATCATAAGTATCGGTCATTTAGTTAAACTCTTTGGCCAGAGCATTATAAGCAATTGTAAGGCATGACCCCTTTGCAGGTCCTAACTGCAAACTAACACTAACTATGAACATTCTCATTTACCTCTGTAATCGAGGGAGAAATGTTTTAAACCACCTTTTTCACAGGTGCATGAAAAAATCTATTACTTAAAAGTGGGAAGGACAGGAAGTGGGAAGAGGGGTGGATAGGAAGAGGGTGAGAAATGAATAAGAACTGGGAAGAGGGATGGATAAGAGGAGGGAGAGGGATGGATTAGAAGAGGAAGAGAGAAAGAAGAGGGGCAGACTGCCTAAAAATTAGAAAATATTGAAGAATCATTGGATAAGAATACTTTTTGGCAAACTTGGAAACATCTTGATACAAAACAGAATTACATCTGGCCATTCAGAATGACAACATCTGGAAAAACTACTTTGAGGACCTTTACCAAGAAATCCCAGAAGAAAACCTGACACAAGAACAAAAATAAGTTCTCACCACACAAACACTGGAGAACATGATAAAAGATAACCAAACCCCCTTGACATACCAATCACAATCCAGGAAATAAAAGAAAAAATAAAATTGATAAAAACCAAGAAAGCCAGTGGACAGAGATGGCATTCTACATGAGATGCCGAAATACAGCAACCCATTTATAGAAAAAGCTCTACTCAAAATGTTCAATCTGGTCCTTACCACTGGCTACTTCCCTGATCTGTGGAACAAAGGACTGATAACCCCTATTCACAAGAAAGGAGACTGGCTGGACCCATCCAATTACAGAGGCATCTGTGTCAGCAGCACCCTGGGGAAAATGTTCAACAGCATCTTGAACAGCAGAATCCTCTCCTTCCTGACAGAGCAGAGAGTACTGAGTAAGAGCCAGACAGGCTTCCTGCCAAAACACCACACCACGGATCAGATCTACACCCTACACAGCCTGATCAATAAGCACGTCCACAACACCAACAAGGGCAACATCTTTGCTTACTTTGTGGACTATAAAACAAATGATGTGTGAAAGTTAATAACAAAAGGAAAGGCTTCTTCCATCAAGGCTGTGGAGTTAGATAGGGCTGTAGTGTTTTAATAATTTTTTTAATACTAGTGTACGTGAGCAGGGGGTCTCCGGAGCAGAACCGCGTTGATTTCAGGTCCAGGGACCCCCTGCTTCCAGAGATACAGGCCCCCTTTATGGGGTCGCGGTATCTCCTATGCATTTAAATGTCTTGTGTCACGTGACCGTGGGATTTAAATGCATAGGAGATACCAGCACCCCATAACAGGCCTGAATCTCAGGAAGCAGGGGGTCCCCAGACGTTAAATCAATGCGGTTCTGCTCCGGAGACTCCCTGCTCACGTACACTAGCATTCAAAAATGTATTACAACACTGCGATCGCTGGCGAGATATGCACAGGGAGAGGCTGCTCTCTCTGTGCAGCTCTCTATGTAGCCTGGACAGATCACCGGGTGAGCCCTGTTGGTGCGCTACGCCGTTACGTCATAGCATGCGACCCCGGAAGTTATGATTTGTATACGAGCATTTTATTACTAGATGTATGGCGAACCACTGAGCTCTCCGTATGTTTCCCCTAGCTATATATCAAGGGGACAAGACTCCACTGGTATCTATTGTATTGTATTGTATGTCTTTATTTATATAGCGCCAAAAGTGTACTCAGCGCTTCACAAAGAATACAGTACAGGGAATTATAATACAAGTGCAGCAAAAATCAGAGAATGGGAAAGGAAATCCCTGCCCCGAAGAGCTTACAATCTAAGAGGTTTGAGGGGAAACTTACAGAGACAGCAGGTGAGGGAATAAGTTCTGTAGATGGGTATGCTTGGCCACAATGTGTGGTATAAGTGACTGTGGGACAGTAGCCATGAGTGCAGGATTTTGGGATGCTTGATTTGTGGGGCAAGTTTTAAGGTTAGTCAGTGTTAACCATTTCATTTAACACCATTTCCAGAGGAAGAGATGGCAGGGAGGGGTGGGTAGGATCAGGTGTGTATGTCTGGGTTCAGGCTTAGGGTAGATCCCCAGCAGCAGGAAGGAGTAGATAGAGGGTGTGAATAGAGGATTTGTGTGGGTGTTTTTTATTTAGGGGTAAAGAAGAAGTTGGGAGAGAGTTGTATAAATAATGGTGCAGTGGGGAGTGGGGAAGTTGGAGAGAACAGACATGTTCACAAAGGAGTGAGGAAACAGTAAACAGAAAATGCAATAGGGAGGGCATAGTGAGATACAGGAGGAGAGACTGGACAGTTATTGGAGGATAGGAAGAGTACAAACAATCACAGCTTTTAGAAAGTAAAGTTCTCACAGTTATAAAGTTGTTGTGTAGAGTTCGGATCCTCATTAATCTTCACCTCCAATTTCAACTCCAAGATTAACTCTGCTACACACTTAAATGTTACACTTTGATGTTACACAGCCATACTCTATGAGTATTAAGTAATAGTTTACTACAGTAAAGTTGAGTCACTTTGTCACACGGAAGCTGGGGAAACTAAAATGTGGATCCATTATGATAGCCACAGTCAATCCAACATTGGGGCACTCGTGAGCTTATGGGATACACATAAGGTGTAATATAGCAGCATAAATCAGCAGCTATGTCAGTCATATGTATCACCCATATAAGGACTACAGAATTTACAATTCTAACTGTGCTTTACAAAGCGCTGGCCTGCTACACGGATATATCTAGCTAGGCTATTTGATGTTAATGGGTCACTAACAGAAGATCTTTGAACTGCTATATTCTACTGTACCATAAATAAAGCAGTAATAACATCCATCTACATGATAGATCTGTCCACTCCGAGTAGAACAACATTTATAAATGCTGTGGGTAAAACAGCAGCATTTCATGTTCTCATGAGAGATTCCACTATTATCCCACAACAGTGAAACCCAAGTTTAACATTAATATACACCTATATATCTAGGGCGACATTTCCAAGTCACTCCATTGTGATACTCTAGGTAACTAGAGCACAAGTAATAACAACCTGTTCCACCAGGGGTCACTAATAGGTAACGTACTGGGCATTGCATTTAACAAAGCCAAACCTACTAGGTAAAAAGTTTTTAATTACTTACACTATATTCTCCATTTGTGGTGATCATCGTTTAAAGAAAATAAAGAAGTAGCAGTGCCTGGTTGCATCAGGATACAAGATAGACTGCTTACCCATTCTGTGGCGATGCTCACTTTTAGATGATACGGAATCTAACTACTACCTAGTCCTAAAAGGACCAGGGGAGAATATTCTTTTGTTCTATTGTGAACAATAAACTATATATATCATTGTGTTTATACTAGGTATATGTTTCTACTAGGATACTGTTTCTACTAGGATAGTGTTTCTACTAGGGATATGTTTTTTGTTGTTTAGTCCACCATTATTTTAAGATTATTACATTAATAAAGGTTAATTTTAAACTATTTAATCATTACCAATTTTAGAGTGCTAAACAAGGGGCCTTCTTTACCCTACTCCTATGTTCTTTCATAGGGGTTTCCTGTGATCAATCATTAGTCCCAGCACCCCAATCTTTGCAGACAGTAGCGAGAGTGTTCCCCTTTTCCTTTCCTTCATATATTTAGTTCATTTTTAATACTTTGCTGAGAATCCTTTGCAGGCAATGATTGCTTGAAGTCTGGAACGCATGGACATCACCAAACGCTGGGTTTCCTACTTTGTGATGCTTTGCCAGGCCTTTACTGCAGCTGTCTTCAGTTGTTGTTTCCTCGTGGGTCTTTCTGCCTTAAGTTTTGTCTTCAGCAAGTGAAAAGCATGCTCGATCGGGTTGAGATCTGGTGATTGACTCGGCTATTGCAAACTCCTGGGTTGCTTTCGCAATATGTTTTGGGTCATTGTCCATCTGTAAAGTGAAGCGCCTTCCAATCAACTTCGCTGAATTTGGCTGAATCTGAGCAGATAATATATCCATATACACTTCAGAATTCATCCAGCTGCTTCTGTCTTCTCTCACATCATCAATAAACACTAGTAACCCCGTACCATTGGAAGCCATGCATGCCCATGCCATCACACTGCCTCCACCGTGTTTTACAGATGATGTGGTATGCTTCGGATCATGAAGCCTTCCAAGCCTTATCCATACTTTTTTTGTTCCCACGATTCTGGTACAGGTTGATCTTAGTTTCATCTGTCCAAAGAATGCTGTTCCAGAACTGGGCTGGCTGTTGTAGATATTGTTTGGCAAAGTCTAATTTGACCGTTCTATTCTTGAGGCTTATGAATGGTTTGCACCTTGTGGTGAACCCTCTGTATTTGCTCTCGTGAAGTCTTCTCTTTATTGTACACTTGGATAAAGATATGCCTACCTCCTGGAGAGTGTTCTTCACTTGGCTGGATGTTGTGAAGGGGTTTTTCTTTACCATGGAAAGGATCCTACGATCATCCACCACTGTTGTCTTCCATGGACGTCCAGGCCTTTTTGTGTTGCAGAGCTCACCAATGCGTTCTTTTTTTCTCAGAATGTACCAAACTGTTGAATTGGCCACTGCTAATGTTCCTGCTATCTCTCTGATGGATTTTCTTTTTTTTTGCAGCCTCAGGGTGCCCTGTTTTACTTGCATTGAGAGCTCCTTTGACCGCATGTTGTGGGTTCACAGCAACTGCTTCCAAATGCGAATGCCACACCGAGAATCAGCTCCAGACCTATTACCTGCTTAATTGATGATGAAATAACGAAGGAATAGCCCACACCTGTCCATGAAACAGCTTTTGAGTCAATTGTCCAATTACATTTGTCCCTTGAAAAAGAGGGGGCTACATATTAAAGAGATGTAATTCCTAAACCCTTCATCCAATGTGGATGGGAATACCCTCAAATTAAAGCTGATAGACTGCACTTTAAGCCCATATTCATTATATTACTGTAACTTGAATTTATTTTGGTACACAGCCGAAATAACAAAACTTGTATCAGTGTCCAATTATTTGCGGACCTAACTGTGGGGCTTATGCAGAGAGGATAGATATGGAAATTGCGCCATCTTCTGGCCAAAAAACTCGCCACAAAACCTTTTCCTCCCGAGAACATGGCGCGATTTTTGAAATCCGCAAGAACAGTTTTCTGAATTGTAAAAGTCGCCAAACACGTGGCGAGAACCTGAAACTCGCCATGCTAATATAGCGTGGTATTCCAGTAGGACCGAAGCGCTTGAACGCGCCATTCTGCCCTATATTATGGCGTGTTCCAGGTCGCCAGAAAAACTTGGCAATTTTGCTACCATCTGTAAAAAGAAGGTAAAGCTGCTTTCAGCATACGGCCATAATTTACGCCAAATCTGTGGCTATTTTATTGCCGTTTTCCCAGTACATCTCGATCCTCTCTGCATAAGCCCCTGTATGTTTCTAATGTCTTTTTTCAGGTTTTTTGATTGTATTTATTTATTTTTATGTTTTTGCTTGCTCGTTGACTGCTAATGTATTAATCTGTGCCCCTTGGGTACAGATAAATACAGTGTCAAGTAATGCATTTTTTGGCAAATGCTTATTTTGAATTGATTGTCATTTTTTCTATTTCTGTTTATTGTTTGGATTAAATTATTTGGAATTTGGATGGCTTGTTTTTAGTACATTTTAGGATTGGTTAGTATTATAAATTAATTAATTGTTTTGTTGGCTAGTGGTTTAAATTAATTAATTGTTTTGTTGGCTAGTGCTTTTATTTATGTATTGATTGATTGGCTAGTGGTTCTATTTATTGAATTGATTTGTTGGCTAGTGGATTTATTTATTTAATTGATTTGTTGGCTGGTGCTTTTATTTCTTGGATTTGTTGGATAGGTGTTTATTTAATTTTATTTTATATGGGTATGTGTCATGGGAGACCAATGCTTTTAACACCTTAATTACCGGGATCATTGATTGAGCAAAGCAGAGAGATAAAATAAATTGTAATTTATTTCCACGAAATGACATACACACTATGTTACGCAAAATACAGAAGAAAGACACACTTACTTTGGAAACTGGGATACAAAACTAATCTTTCCTAGGTGTAGGGACTTCACATCTAGAAGTTTATGCCCAATAGGCTTGTAACTGCAACGTTTCTTGGCAGGCTGTGCTGAAGCAGAGCCCTGCTTCTTTCTTGCTGGGAACTGGAAACTTAAAATCGCCTAGAACTTGAAAGTCTTGAAATACACACTGAATCACACAAATCTCAGTTGGGTAAGGGTTTTTAAACCCTCTCAAACCCCAGCCACAGAATTCTATCTTCCTATCAGGAGCATAAGAGATTTCCCTAGCAGCCAATCTGAGACAACTAGTTTCATATCCAGGGTTTCTTAGCCCTATGACTGTCCACAGGGGCAGGTGACATATGGCCCTTCTGCCCTCTGTTCCCTGCCTCCCACCTGCAGTGACAGGTCTCCAGCCAGTCTGCGTAGACTTGCTTGAAATGTAAATCTGGTCTCTTGATCTGAGGATGTGGCCTTACTTAGCCATCCTGAACAAATGGCTCTCACACCTCTAGCCTTTCAAGTCTGAGTGAGACAGAGTGACACCAGCTTGGTACAATGCCAAGCATATGTTGCAATACACTTTGGTAATACAATACCCTCTGCAAAACCTGCCCCACACTTTAATAAAAATCGCTCAGCTTTTATCACCTAGCTGGAGTGCCCCCTGAACCCCTATACCAGGCTCAGGGTGACTTCGGCATTAACTGGGCACCAAGCATAATACATTTAAACATACCTGATTAATCAACTATACTTTTACAATTCTTTATTAAAATGTTATAAGTCTTTTGGTGTGAGAGAGAGAGAGAGTGAGAACCTAATCTGGTTTATCCCCACCAGCCATATCCCTTACACTCTGCAAACTTAAACCTTTTATTTTAATAAAACAAACCTTCTCAGTCTTATACCTGACTGGAGTGCCCCCTAACCCCTTATCCCAGGGTTAGGGAAACTTAGGCATGACTTGGGTATCCTCTCTTTATACCAGGGAGCCCTGTGCCTCGTTTTACCTTTTCTTGGTTTATGCTGAAGCCAGACATCCTAGTGGTGAGTCACAAGAACGTTTTCAGGATGGGGTCTGACCAGAGCCTGGGCTTCTATGTATCCAAGAATCTCACTTGATTCCCAGATACATTTCTGGGGTAACTCATAACTTGAGAACTTCGATACATAGCCCCAATCTGTAAAGACTTTCTCCTGCAAACCCACCCTGAAACTTACCTCCTGAAAATCTTTTGGTCCCAGCACCTCTGGAAAAGGTAAAACATAAAAAATGGCAATTGTCGCATATTTTGCACACAGTCAAAGTAATGCATACAAAATTCTTGGGCCCAAGAGCTGACACTCTAGCACCCAAAAACACGGATCAGGGGTAACCAAGTGGGTGTAACCTTTATTATTGAGCCTGGTTAGCCCCTCACGTCAGAGTATGATATACCACTGTGCAACTCAATGCATAGAGGGTGGGTTTAGTGGGGGTGGGTGGTTAGGCTACCTGGGTGGGTACCGGGGGATGGGGGTTAACCCCTTAATTACTATAGCAGTTATTAATTGCTAAGGTGATTAAGGGGTTAGGGGCCACTAGAATGTATTTTTTCATGTTCTCTTGCTGGCAACGGGGGACATGGACCTGGATTATGCTGACGAGGACGCCCTTCATGATGGCAGGGGTAAGTAAAAAGTTTTATTTACTTTATTTATGCTGGCTGGCTAATGTTTGATTTTATAATGGGCAAATAAGCTATATAATAAGCCATATCTGGATAATGGTTATTTTGCCCATTAATGTACTGTATGTGCTGGGGGCTGGGGGGCAGGAGGTTGTTGGGGTTAGAGGAGGTAGGTTTAAGTGTTGTTGTGTTTTTTAATGTTTATTGTGGGTAGCGAGCATGAGTGAAGTTGGTATTTGGCCCTTTGTGGGTTTTTATACCCACCAGGTGGGTAGCGGGAGGGGTTACCCCTTCATTACCTTAGCGGTATTAACAAAGGTAATGAAGGGGTTAACTCCACCCGCAACCCCCGACCAAGGGACAAATACCACCTTCACCCACCCCTGCTACCAACAATAAACATGGCACTGGTAGTTAACCCCTTCATTGCCTTAGAGGTTAGCCGCTAAGGTAATGAAGATGCCTGTAAATGCATTTTCATTGCATGGCATTCATGCCGGGGCCCTCTGGTGCTGATTTTAATGGGTATCTGCTTCAGAGACTCACGGCATCAATCCGGTGCAGGAATAAAGCAATTTTTTTTCCGAAGTCCTCTCTCGCCGCCTTCTCAGTAGGTTCTCACGCGCTCCACGCCAACTTTTCCTAGCGTGAGGATTTTGGGAGAAACTCGCCATTCTAGAGCCGCAATTAGCCTCGATAAACTAATCGAGGCTACTAGAATTGCACGAGCTTCAGAACATGCTTATAAGTGGCTTATCGCCGCTGGCCCGTGATGTGTTTTGGACGGCTGCAAAAATTGGCGATTCATGCCTTTTTTTGCCACTTATCGAGGCTTACTGAATAGCAGTAGGCATTTTGTCTGAAAAGGCCTCGATAAGTGGGTTATCGAGGCTTGTGGCATAGGCCCCCAAGTCTCTACTATATGCAGATGATATACTCCTGCTGTCACCAACAGAACAGGGCCTCCAACTGAAACTGGCAATACTAGAAAAATTCAGTCAGACCTGGGCACTCTCTGTGATCCTAGATACAATCAGAATAATGGTACAGTATTCCAGAAAAAACTAAAAAAAGTCCAACCATATTGCAATTCACACTGAATAACAATGCACTGGAACAGACAGCGAGCTACACATAACTTGGTCTAACAATCAGCTCATCTGGGATATTCAACCTAGCCATAAATACACTGAAGGAGAAGGCCCACAGAGCATTCTATGCAATAAGGAAACAACAGTACCAACTCAAACCACCAATAAGAATCTGGAGGAAAATATTCAACAGCATCATCACACCCATCCTTCTGTATGGCAGTGAGGCGTGGGGCACTGTGACATACCCAGAATCCACAAAATGGGATACCAGCCCAACCGAAATACTGCATCTGATATTCTGCAAACATCTTCTCCTAGTACACAGGAGTACATCAAACAATGCCGGGATGAGCTGGGCCTCCACTGCTCACTGTACAGAAGAGAGCACTGACATTCTGGGCTCAACTAAACAACAGCCACCCATTACTGCTACAGAGCAATGAGAAGCCAGAACCTCCTCACATAACCCTGTGGCATCAAACAACTTGTCCTCTCACTCCGAGAACAAAACTCCACACAGACCACCAACTGCCGAAAAAACAAATCAACTCAATCACCAGCGAAATCGAGAAGCAATATGTGACAATGTGGGAAAATGATATCCAGCGCTCAAAGAAGTTAGAGACCTACCACAGCCTACAGGGAGAATACTCTCTGGGACCCTACCTACTGAAGGTAAAAGACCCAAAACAGAGACAGGCCCTGAGCCAGTACAGAATAAGTGCCCAGAGCATGGAAATCGAAACAGGCAGGCACAGACAGAACTGGAAGCCCCGGGAAATGAGACTGTGCCAGTGATGTGAGCTAGGAGAGGTAGAAGACGAAACACACTTCCTGCTGCGCTGCACACAATACTCTTAAGTGAGGAGTGCCCTCTTGGAGAAACTCACAGCTCTTATCCAAAACTTTAAAAATATATAGTTGCAGCGGCCGTTATTCGAACATTTCTCTAAATGGATTTTGAGATTTGCCTGGAGATTCTCTCAAAATTTGCTGCTGCAGAGTAATATCCCATTGGATTAACATAGCAGGGTCCCTGCTGTGTGAGTCCTACCAGGGTCTGCCTGTCTGTAATAGTTGCACAGTAAGAATAGGCTGAATCAGTCACTCTCACTGCGCGCCTCTCACAGGCGATCGCGTGGGTTTTATTTCATTTTAAACATTACAGTAATGTAGCAGGGGGTCTCTGGAGCTGAACCACATTGATTTCAGGTCCGGGGACCCCCTACTTCCGAGATAAAGGCCCTGTTATGGGGTGCCGATATCTTCTATGCATGGAAATGTCTCGCGTCATGTGATCGGGATATTTCCATGCATTGGAGATACCGGCACCCCATAACAGGGTCTGTATCTCGGGAAGCAGGGGGTCCCCGGACCTGAAACCAATGTGATTCTGCTCGGGACACCCCCTGCTCATCTACACTAGTCATAAATTTAAATATGTAGTAAGCACCAATACACAACCCACCCCCTGTGCCCCCACTTAAACCAATATTTTTTTGTATAGACACAGGATTAATACCACAGGCCGGCGGGAGTCCCTGGTTGCCCCCACGGGTGTCCGCAGGCTCCACAGTGCACTCCGGGGGTCCCACGGGTGTCTGGGTGCCCTCAGGTGGTCCCGCTAGGCTCTGTGGGCCTCCAGGTGGTCCCTGCGGGTGTCCATGGGCCCCAATGGGGTCCATGGGTCATCCCCACGGGTGTCTGGGGGCCCTCAGGTGGTTCCCATAGGTGTCTGGGGGCCCTCAGGTGGTCCATGCAGGTCCCAGAGGCACCCATAGCTGTGGGGCCCCCGGTTCCTCCCCGCAGGTGTCCGTGAGTCCTCAGGTGGTCCCTGTGGGTGTCCATGGGTCCTCAGGTGAATCCCGTGGGTCCCTGCTGGCCTGTGGTACCATTCCTGTATTTAAAAAAAATAAACATGGCCTACATTTCAATAAATACACCTCCCCCCCATTCCCCACCAAACACATACAGTACAGTAATGGGTAAAATAACTATTATCCAGATATGGATAATACATCATTTGCCATTATTAAACACAACATTAGCCAGGCAGCATAAATAAAGTAAATAAAAGCTGTTCTACGTATCCCTGCCAATGTGAAGGGCATCCTAGTCAGCATACTGCAGGGCCATGTCCTCAGTTGACAGAAAGCATACATAATAAATACAATCTAATGGCCCCTAACCCCTTAATCACCATAGCGGTTAATAACCGCTATAGTAATTAAGGGGTTAATCCACCCTGCCTCACTTTCCACCCGGGAGGCCTAACCACCCACCCCGGACCCACTATACCCACCCTGTACCCATTGATTGTTATAGGGTACATCATACCAATATAATATCGGCATAAGCTTCTATAGCAGTCAATGTTCACCCTAATACAAAAGCATGAATGTCCAAAATACACAATAATAAAACCTATACAACAAGCACCTAAACCCCCAAACTGTAAAATTAAAAGCAATAGGCAATCAATCAATTACCTAAATAAAAGCACACTTTCCCTGTGACTCAGTTTGGACTCAAAGAGCTCCCCCAACCTTATATACGGTTGAGCACCCACAAACCCTATACTGGTTGTGGGTCACCTTGGCACTAGCTGGGGTACCCCCTTAACCTAGGGATTCCCTCAGCTACAGGAATATATATTTATCCCTGTGCCTCATTCTCCTTTCTGGGCTGTGCTGAAGCAGGGTATCCTAGTTGTGAGTCGCACTTACGTTTTCAAGGGGAAGAAATGCTGGGACAATATGCCTACATTTATCCGAGAATCAGGCAGGATTGCCGGGTACATGTTTTGGGACCCGGTAACTTCGGACCCCAACCTCCTAGGTACATTCTGTCAACGGTTCCTCCGCAAACCCCCCTTGAAACTCATACACTAGCAATCCCTGTTTGATGGCATGCCCAGAAAGAGAAAAAAATGGTTTTATTACACAAAGTACAATGTGATCATACACATATACCTATACAGGGGTAACCAAACGGGCTTGACCTTTATTATAGAGCTTGGTTACCCCCTCCCGTCACAAATATTGCTGACTGCAGGACAGGATACGGAGCTGAGGGCAGAAGTAGGGAGTAGTACACAACCTTGGCCTAGAATCAGAGGCCTGGGATGTAGGGGTAGTCAGATCCCATTCCGGGATCGAGGCCGGTGGCAGGCAAGGGTAGTCAGGTCCAGTTCTGGGGTTGAGTTTGGTGGCAGGTAAGGACTTATCAGGTCCAGTTACGGGGTCAAGGCAGGCGGCTGGCAAGCGGTAGTCTGGTCCAATTGAAATCCTAATGCAGACAGGCAATCACTGAAGCAAAGGCAGAGCTCAAGGAGAACAAGGTACAGAGTACTTTGCACGAGAAAAGTCAGATAGTAACTGCCTGCTACTTAAAGGCCAGAGGCAACTGCTGGCAATGAGTGCCAAAGAAAGGCTTACTGTACTTACTGTCAGGGACTGAGGGCAGGAATTCACAGGAAGCAAGATGGCTATGGTAGCTTCAGAGAAGATGAGGTCACTTTCTGTCGGCAGTCATCTTGAATGTTTGGACAGATCCCTTATACTGTGAAAGACTGGGCTATTAAGGCATTTCTGCCTCCATTACAGAGGTAAATTAGCATTTTCACAGATGGTGTTAGGACCTTGAAGGTTCTGGGTTAATGGAAAGCAGAAAAGGTTAAAACGATAATGCCTTGGCGGGGCTTCAGGCTTATTACACTTTGGACAAAGAGTTTAACTAAATGACCCAAACTTATGAGAAGATAAACAGTTAAGTATTTAACTATATATTGTACTTCGTCATTTGGATGTAGAATTGTTTTTTTTTGTATACAGTAAGTGTCTAATAAGCTTAATTTTGAAATTAATTAAACAACATATTTATTTATTTATTTATAAAATGTTTTACTAGGAAGTAATACATTGAGAGTTACCTCTCGTTTTCAAGTACTGTATGTCCTGGATATAGAGTTAAGAAAAATAATACATGGTTACAAATACAGTTACATCAATGAACAGGGTATACATTATATACAAGACATTGCGTGCACAGTTAAAGAAAATATATATTATGGGCGTATGAAACAGTTACAGACCAGATTAAAATGTGAGACAGCCTTAGATTTGAAAGAACTTAAACTGGTGGTGGATGTGAGAGTCTCTGGTAGGTTGTTCCAGTTTTGGGGTGCACGGAAGGAGAAGGAGGAACGTCCGGATACTTTGTTGAGCCTTGGGACCATGAACAGTCTTTTGGAGTCTGATCTCAGGTGATAAGTGCTGCATGTGGTAGGGGTGAGGAGCTTGTTCAGATAGATGGGTAGCTTGCCCAGAAAGTATTTGAAGGCAAGACAGGAAAGGTGAACTTTGCGCCTAGACTCAAGTGATGACCAATCTAGTTCTTTGAGCATTTCGCAGTGATGTGTGTTGTAGTTGCATTGGAGAACGAAACGACAAATTGAATTGCAGAGGGTGTCAAGTTTGCTAAGTTGGATTTGTGGTGCCGAGCCATATACTATGTCTCCATAGTCAATAATTGGCATTAGCATCTGCTGTGCAATACGCTTTCTGACCAGCAGGCTTAGGGAGGATTTGTTCCTGTAAAGTACACCTAGTTTGGCATAGGTTTTGGATGTCAGGGTATCAATATGCCTTCCGAATGTTAAGTGGGAGTCAAACCATATGCCCAGGTATTTAAAACTAGTAACAGGAGTTAGGGTGGTGTTAACGATGGTTCTGATCTGGAGCTCAGTCACTGGAAGCTTTAAAAATTTAGTCTTGGTCCTAAATACCATTGTTACAGTCTTGTCAGTGTTTAAACACAGTTTGTTTTGTGAAATCCAGTTTTCGAGTCTCAAAAAGTCAGACTGAAGTATGTGTTCAAGGTCAGAGAGGCTATGGCTGTGCGCATATAGGATTGTGTCATCTGCATACATGTGTATTGAAGCTTCCTTGCAAGCTGTGGGAAGATCATTGATGAACACTGAGAAGAGTAGGGGCCCCAGAACAGAGCCTTGCCGGACGCGAGAGGTGATATCCAAGGGGTTGGAGTTAGAGCCTGAGATAGACACATGTTGGGATCTACCTGATAGGTAGGACTGAAACCAGTTTAAAGCATGCTGCCCTATTCCAGAGCTCTGGAGTTTGTTAAGCAGGATAGCATGATCAACAGTATCAAAAGCCTTTGCAAAATCTAGGAATATTGCACCAGTGAATTGACCCCATTCCATTCCACATTTGATTTCATTGCAAACTTTTAGCAGGGTAGTTTTGGTGGAGTGTTTGGGGCGAAAGCCAGATTGGAATTGGCTAGGGAAATTTGTCTTGGTATAGTAATCGCTTAATTGGGAGTGGACACATTTTTCCATGACTTTGGATAGGATTGGGAGAAGGGAGATTGGCCTGTAGTTTGAGACAGTGTTTTTGTCCCCACTTTTGAAGATTGGGACAACTCTGGCAGTTTTCCAGGTCTTAGGGATATGGCCTACAGACAGGATAGAGTTGACTATGGAAGCAATTGGTTTGGCAATTGCTGGGGCACCAAGTCTTAGGAACCTAGATTGTAGTAAGTCAGGTCCACATTGGCTGCTTAGTTTTAATTTGAGGAGCGCTTGTGTAATCTCCTCTTCGGATACTGGGCCAAATTGAAAATTGTGGGCAGTGTTGGGAGGGGGTGGGGCTATATGTGTACTTCCAGGATGAGATTCAGGTTTGTGGTTTGGGTTGCGTTTCACTAATAAATTAGTAGCACACCCCACAAAGTAATCATTGAATGCATTTGCAATGTCAGTGGGGTTTGTCAGAGTAATATCCCCCTTAGTGATATTACTTGGCTGTTGATGGTTAGAAGGCTGGAATATATTGTTAGAAATTGTTACGCTTTCAAAAGACATTTACTTTAAAAAATATTAATTGAGCAGTAAGAGGAAATGTGGTTTGAGGTATGTGACCTATTGGTGCACATCCCCCACATATACACACACCTGTTCGTGGTGTAGTTGGTTGTGGTGTAGTAGCTGTACTAGTGGTTCAGTGGAGCACCCTGTTGGTGTAGTTTGAGTGGTTGAGGGTGTTGCTGGTTGCTAATTTGTCCTAAACATCTCCACTGCCTGTTTTACAATGAAACTTAGTCAGAGGTGTTTGCCATGCGTTGAGACATCTGTTGAATATTTGTTGACATCTGGTTGCATACAGAATGTTGCTGTTCTATTAGCCAGTTGTGCTTATGCTAACAGCTGTGTCAGCTTTAATGCATGCACCAAGATATTTATTTTTCTTTATTGCGGAAAAACATTTTGTTCTTGATGGAACCGACGGCTGTCTTCTGTCACATGTGTTGTTGTTGGTAGTGGTGGGTGTTCCATTGGTACAATAGCTACAGTTAAAGCTGCACTGATGATATTTTCATATTTCATTTACTATGTTAAGATGCAGCCACATTACTCCATAGTAATTCTTCTAGGGTTAGTATGTCTATTTTTAGCTATTATATTGACCAAAGATTATTATATTTGACAATATCCATCCTGTTTATGTTGCTTTCCCCATTTTTAAATAACGGAAATGGCTCTGTTTAATTGATTGTTTTTGCTTAATCTGTTCTCTTGACCTAGCTGCTAAATATGTGAAAAATGCATGTTATGTAAGTATAGCCATGGCTGGTCCAGACTATCTTTCTGCCCTCCTGAAACGTAAGTTATGATAGCTACAGACAGTGACAGGCTACCCTTTGGGGTTTACCCCCCTCATGCAGCCTCCCCGAGTGGCAGGAGAGGTGGTGACTTTTAGGTCTGTGTGCAGCCAATTGTGGTGCAGACCCTGTGCCCTCCCCTTTCTGCATTAGGGAGGATGCACTCCAAATTATAGTCAGTAGAGGACCCTCCCAGCCGGGGAAGGGAGAGGAGTCCACTTCTGCCCCTCTTGGGGCTGAATGAGCTCAAGATCTGTGCAGAGCAAAAGGCCTCCATATTATCTGCTGGCCAGCACCATCCAGGGGTCTGGGACCCATTCTCTACTATGATGCAAACGCTGTGATAACACCTGCAATGGCTGCACCAATAAAGACCCTTTTTATATACTTCTGCCGAAGTAGCAATCTATTGGGCAGAGGTATTGGAGAAAAGACTGTCATTCCGGGGACTGCCTCCAGCTCTGCTGGTGCCTACTTTGACTGGAGGGGCTGACACCTATGTAGAGAACCTGAGGATCATCAAAAGCCTGTTCTGTTCCCCACAACATCACAGAAGCTCATCTCTCCTGGACCCTCACAGGTAACCAGCACCACAAAGAGGGAGGGTGGGGGAAGCAGTGCTACAATTGGAGGCACTGCTGAGATGCAGCAACAGGGCAGGCTTTTAAGGACAGTGCATCAGGCAGTAAAAGAGGCCGGGGCCAGGCCCCTGATGCTCGATCAGGGACCCTGGGCACCCATCCGTGTTATCCGTGTTAAGGAAGGGGGGAACCCCTCTCTGAGGTGACACCAGGGAGGGGGTTACCTAGACCCTTACCGAAAGAAAGACTATGTTGGGGCGTAACATGAGGGCATGTTACCAGGGAACGTGAAGACCCTTCATCATATTCGAAATAGGGACAGGGCCTTTCAGTTGTTGCTGTGGACCCTGTGTATCTGTGCACGATGAACTGTGCTAGTTGGGGTGCACCCTGACGGGAAATCCAGGCAGCGTGTACCCTTCATACAAACAGACCAGTGGTTGAGGCGCACCGTGATGGGAAATCCAGGGAGCGTGTACCCTTCAAGCTGTCTAACTGTAGGTGCTGCGCAAACAAAATGGTGTTCCCGCCAAAACCACGGTAGCTACAAGTTTTGCAAAACAATTGCATGCAGTCAGCGGCAAAAGCTGACACCGCCCATCGCTGTGACTAGCTCAGCCAGATCCAGGTCACTCCTTGGTCTGCCCTGCCCCTACTCTATGTTCCATCTAGGGGAGGGACCACCCTCAAGAACCAATCCAGGACTCTGTCTCTGATATAGGAGGAGTTCACACACCCTGCTGTACTTTAGTTCTGCGTAGCTGTGAGAGAGAGAAGAGCTACCTTGCTTAGCTACTATTCTACCTCATCTCAAGAAATATCGGAGCTAGAACTGATAAATTATTATCTGCCAGGAGGTCAATATCTATAGGCAACACCACTAGCGGTGTGCCCCAATGCTGGCTTCCAGGAGGCGACGCCAGCCCTACCGTGCGGTGCCAGGACTGCGGGGCCTGGAACATGCGGCCTGCCTGCCCTGTACCACCGTACGCTGTGTTCCAGCCAATACTCCGGGCCTCCACGCCATCCGGTGTGGCCCCTGTGGTCTGTTCTACTCCCGTGTCCCTTCCAGCCTACGACCGGGCTCTCCTATCGTAGGATGTGGACTGTGCCAACTTATACCTTGTAGAGCCACCTGTGGGCCCGTGAGCCCTGTTACCTGCTCAACTAGGCCCCAGCTTTCCTGTGCCCGAGACGACTGCCGTGGTTCAAGGTCCGATGGTTCCAGGACGGGAACCGGTGTCTGTGCGCAGGGAGGGTGAGTTGACTGCCCCGGGGGTGTTGGGTGCTCTTCCCCTGGTGGCGCCGGAGCAGGCCTGCTCTGTGTCAATTGCTGTTAGGGGGAGCGAGGCACCCCGACATCATGGCCCGGGGGAGGTGTCCTTACTCTCTTCTTCTGACGAGAAGTAAGCTGCCAGGCACCTGCAAGAGAAAGATCTTCCCCTACCTGTGTCCTGTGGCAGTCCAGATCCAGCGACGTCCGTCCTGAAGGCCGTGGTGCTGCCGGATCCTTGGAGGAGCTCTACGCCTGAGGAAGATGTCAGCACTGTTAAATACTCACCCGCTGAGGAACCTGTGGAACCAGGTGACATCTCTTATTTTTCGCTGGGTGAGGCTCTATTGTCTTCCGTCCAACAGGAGTCTGCTGTGGCCTAACCAGATGAGGAGCCAGGCGGAGCCCTGTTTGGTGTGCTACTGGGTGATGCACTTCCGGCGCAGTCGGATGTGACATTATCGCCACCGCCAAACCTGTGCTTGCAAGGCGGCCTCGCGAGATCTGATGACATCGTCAAGATGGCGGCTGTGGAACCTGAGTCACGACTTTCTGGGGTGAGTGCTGGATAGTACATCACTGCCCATGCCCCACCACAGACCCTGCTCTGGGGAAGAGGTCGTCAGACCCGTGGATCCTTTAACACTGCCCCCATACCATCCCCTAGGGGTCGTGGCCGATCTAAGCTTGATAATACTGGACTGGTCATGGACATTGATAGGCCCAGATTACCGGCCCCTGTTGCCCATGCCCCGTCATCAGCCCTGTCACCAGTCACTACTCTGCCATCTAAGGGTAAGCCCAACCCTGAGCGTTTTGTCCGGGACCAGCCTAGGCCTCGACCATTGTCCGGACGTTCCACTTTTTCGGCTCCTGCAGCATCCACCTTTGTATTGACCAAGTTCTCCAGTGATAATCTATCCCCTGGCCTGTCAACGGATCTAAGGGATTGGGACTTTGGTGGAAGAGATGGGTTGTCAAATGATGACTTTGAAGGAGAAATACTGTATGCAAACCGGATACCGGTAGCTAAGTCCCCGGGGTCATTCAGGTCGTTTAGGGAATCATCATTGTCCCGACAGTCAGCTACTTCTGGTGTGTCCTTCCAGATGGACACCATGTCCAGTAGTCTACACATAAAACATCAGTCCGGGGAACCCCTTATGTGGTGGGACCCGATGTTCCAGGGCAACGCCACCAGTTTAAACAGGACCGGCTACTGCTGGTGGATGGTCCTGTCGTGAACAACTGGTTGGAGGAAGGTCAACTGTCACAAGAGAAAATAGCTGAAGCCCTTTGTAAGAGGTTGGGCCAGATTAATTTAGGGATGAGAATACCTAAGGGACCCTCCATATTGTATAAGGAGCTAGAACTCAGTGGACAAAAATGTTGGGTACTGCCTGGTCAAGGAGCTAACCGCAAAATATTAAAGTTCAGTAGAACTGACAGGGCCATATTACATCGGTACCGTCAGGTTCATGGTTATACTTATCCATATGTACCCGAGCCGCTCAAGGAAGAGATAGACAACAACCATCTTGATTGGCTTAGACAGGCTGTTGTAGAAAATATTAAGGCCAACATTTCTGAGGACAGATTCATTAATGACTCAAAAATATGTTCCGTCATGGAAGCATGGCTAGTGGGTACCTGTATCTATAAAGACCGGATAGAAGTTAGGCAGTGTCCTGGTCCTGTGTGCAGTCAATCATGGTTAAGACCCTGTGCCCTCCCCTTTCTACATTAGGGAGGATGCACTCCAAATTATAGAGTCAGTAGAGGACCTTCCCAGATGGGGAAAGGAGAGGAGTCCACCTCTGCCCATTCTGGGGCTCAGTGAGCTCAAGATCTGTGCAGAGCACAAGGCCTCAATATTATCTGCTGGCCAGCACCATCCAGGGGTCTGGGACCCATTCTCCACTATGATGCAAATGCTGTGATACCACCTGCAATGGCTACATCAATAAAGACCTTTTTATATATACTTCTGCCTAAGTAGCAATCTATTGGTCAGAGGTATTGGAGAAAATACTATCATGACAGGGACTGCCTCCAGTTCTGCTGGAGCCTACTGTGACTGGACGGACTGACACCTACTGTATGAAGAGAACTTGAGGGTCACCAAAAGCCTGTCCTGATCCCCAAAACATCACAGAAGCTCATCTCTCCTGGACCCTCACAGGTAACCAACACCATACAGACCTGTAGTCTAGGCAAAATCTCCCAGAGGGGAGAGGGGAGGAAGCAGTGCTACATAGGTATGTTAAAATGTATAAACCTTTTCTTTCTGTTCTCTTCTTCTAGAGTTAATCACACATTCAATGTCCTCAATGATATCATGAGGGAGAATACATTCCATCTGTTTTTCATATGCTCTGAATGTCACTGCCACCACCGCACCACCTTTGTTCCTCATTGGTGTCTTCTTTGTTTGGCCATTTGTTTCCTTTACCTTATGTTTAATATCTGCATACTGTACCTTACAGTGTTGGATGTTATAGGGGACTACATACATGCTGCAATTTCATGCCGTAGACCATTTTAGAGCCCAATCTTCCCAATAACTTGTCATAAACCTCTAGAAGTTTTTCAACCAGAACTTAATTTTCTTCTACAGAAAATGTTACATTCCTTTGCCTTTCTTTTGCTGTGGCAGCTGTATTGCCAGGATCGGTAGCGGTGGTTGTGCCTCCACAGGGGCATCACCTATTCCCTCACTTCTTGCTGACTCCTTCCACTCCTCTCTGCCTCTCCTGTTAACACCTACAACCTCCATTCCACCCCTACTACTGTATCTCCAGAACCATGTAGCCTCCCCTTGGCACCTCTTCTACACTCTACCCCACCATATCCTTTCCTCCACTCAATTAACTCATGATCTGCACTGCCTCCACACATACAAACTTACTCTTATAACACCATGTACACTCACTGCATAACACACACTCTATACTTACACACAGAGAGTGCAACTAGAAAAAAACAGTTCTCACTACACAGACACACAATATAACCACACTAGAAAAAAGTACAGAACAGACTACAATAACTATCTCAACACACTTAAAAAACGTTCACAATTAACACACAACCAGACCTTCAACTCCTTGGGGTCAGTGTCTACTGATGCAACCATAAGTATCCGAACACTTGCCCTGGGAAAATCTGGGGCAATACACCAGTAATGATGCAACATTTCTGTGACATTTCTGCAGACAGACTAATGGCCCAACACAGCGGGGGTCCCTGGCAGTCCCCTTCAACCTTTTAGGAGGCATGTCCCAATTTGAACATCTTAGGGGAGTGACACTAACTCTGACTCATTACAAGCCAGAGCCGGATACAGATTGGCCCACACACACCAGGGGGCGTTCCAACCAATATCCACCCCTTAGCTTGACAGCCTCAGAGTTGCAAGGCCCGCCCTCGAATATTGATACAATATTCAAGGATGGAATACACACACAGGCCTAATAATGGACCTTTCCACTGCCTGCTCTAACAGGACTGACAGAGGAAAGGCCCAGAAACAGAAGTAACTGCCGGGAGGCCATGTTACACTAATAAAAATAAAGAATCTGATACTATAATTATTAAAAATATAACTTTCATTAAAGGTATTTGATCTTGAACCAAGACATTTTCTTGCCTGCCGCGCATTTCTTTTATTTTTTTTTCATGTGCTACGCTAAAAATATTTAAGGGGTTCCATTCTGTTGTACAAAATATAAAAAGGTTCCACGACTAAATTTAATTGGGAAACACTGCTATAGTGTATGTAATGTCATAAGTCTCCAATATACTTTTCTCACTCTACATCCAATAGAGTGCATTTTTGAAGGTGGTACTTTAACTCCTTTGCTATTGTGTCTGGTAACATTTCCTTAACTCCTCCTAAAACCAAATGCTCAGATTACCAGCTTCCACACACAGGGAAAAAGAAGCAGAAACTACATTGATAAACTGATACTTGGATGTGCATGTTTAACATGCCTTACTAAGCTTCAGTTTTAAATGTCCCCAAATTGTGTTTGTGTATTACAAACTCTTTTAAACAGCTTACTTTAAACTCTATATGTCACTTGGTTATTTTTTTCCTGTAGTTGTGGCATCCAAACAGTACCTAAGTGAGCCATATGACTCGAATTGGACCTTTAAAATGACAGGTGTCCTTGAATATTTGAATATTTAATGAGTTCTTATAGCAAATGTTTTTTTTTCATATTAAAGATAGGCATTTCCACATGGATTCTATCCGCTTTGAAAATATTAATCTCCCTGTATATGAAATAAACAAGGGTGTGTAGTCAATATCAATTTGTACACTAATTGAAAACCTTTGATTCATAATGCCTTTAATTTATGAATGACAAAAAAAAAAGACAAAAAATATAAGATCACCAAAGCAGCTGAGTCTTTGCTAATTGAATGGGAATCTTAAAAGACTGAAGGATCTGCTTCCATTTGGCATCAGGTTTAATGTGACAATTACTGACAAACAAAACATCTGTTCTGGTTCCCATTGGCATTATCCCAATGTTAGTATCCTCATTCTCTATGCAACAAAAAGAGAACGCAGCAGCTGAGATGCTTACGTCCCTACCAGTAACTTCCCAAATAGAATCACCAGCTCCTCCAACGTTATGGGGCTGTTCTCAGGCATTTTATAACTGGAGGAAGTGTGATCGAACATAGCTGAGGCCACTATGAAAACAGTCTAAATAATCAGAAAATGATTTGTTGCAATGTTGTACCAAGAAGAACTACTGTAGTAATAAGGTACACGTCTGAATACTATTGTATGTAATCAAGCCTACAGTGTATTGGCCACATTTAATTATAATGTTTGCTGCACCCCAACTCTAGAATTATCTACCATGCACAATTAGACTCTTCCCTATCATATTATATAGATTTAAAAGTTCCCTAAAACATACTTTTTCAAGAACGCCTATCCAACACTCCCCTGACTTTTCCTTTCATCATAGAACAACATAGAACAACATAGAACCACATAGAACCAAAGACCAGACTCTTGATGTTGACAGCCAAACCCGGGCTAAGAAACTCATACACACTATTCCTGATATCTACAGTAAACTCCCCTACCTTTTTAGATCATTATATCCTTGGTGCAGGGACCACTTTTCTAATATCTCAGCTTGTCTTAATTTACAGTATATGTATTATTTTTTGTTATATGTCAGTGTCCTTCCTCTCAATATTGTACTGCACTGCGAAATATGTTTGCACCATACAAATAACAAATAACAGCTAATAATATTTTGCAATGTTATATTTGGTGTTGGTGTGACAGGGAAAAAAAGGGATTGCTTTATTAGTGAATAGAGCCGTAAGGTGATTTTCAGAGTTTAAAGGTGTCTAACACTTCTTAGTAAACAAGGGTCAAAGTCACTTGCCCAAAGTTCCAAGGTGCTGTAAAGTATAAGTTTTGTCATCATATAATTGTACATGTAATTATTTATAAAGTAGAAATACCCTGATACTGTACCTGTTTTTTTTATTTTGTACGTTAGTGGCACAGTAGCCTATGCTTCCTTAAAATGTGTGCATTACTGACGCCATTTTTAAAAATTCCGATAGGGAAAGGTTGTTAAAAAGTTACATAGTCTGAGTGCAACTAGAGAATTTTTAATGGTTCACATCATCAAATACAAAAACAGATGAATTCTACAATTTATTGCAAAAATGTAATGTTTTCAGTGATCCTGGGACACCCTCTATTTTTGTTTTACTTTTTAAATATGTGAAGAAGTTTTTCCTTCTCAAACCTCGCGATGTGACATGGTCATAAGTAGCAGAATTTTGGGGGGCAACTAGCCAATATTCTGTATCACAAATCACATTGTTTACATCACGTCTATTAAAATTAACATTCCACATGGTTTGAAACAGAATTAACATAACTTTGAATATTGGAAATAAGATGATTTAAAAAATAATAATATTTCTGAAAATAATTTGAGTTTGTAGTGAAAAAATGTAGTGACAAATGTTCCTGTGTTCATATTGTGGTATAACAAATAAGTCCTAAAATGTGTATTTAAAAAAATCAGGTCAGTGATGTAATTATAAAACAAATAATGAGGACAAGCACTAACCAGGGGATTTCTAGATTTCTAAATTAAACAGTGCATGGGTGCTGCATGATGTTGACAGGTCCCTGTCCAAGATGAAATCATTCGAGAATAATATCAGCGCAACCTCAAAATAAATATTAATATATTTATTCATTAATTGCAGGCTCAGTAGAGCTGAAATAGACTGTAAAGCTTGTAATGATCTATTGAGCCTGTCTCACAAGCCTTGAGGTTGTGAGAAAAAGACCTGTGCATTATTTGAAGTGTTTGTCTCTTTTTGCGTTAATGGAGCGAGTTTGCAAAAATTGCACATTTGAGCCTACTAGATTTCACCCACTGATTCTAAGCAACAGATTTTTATGTTTTTGGTTATAGCCTGTGTCCCCCTTGTCCCCTGTTTGTCACCTTACCTTTCCATAGGCTGGGGAGATTGCTGGGGGGGGAGGGGGGAAGGGGGATGCGCAGTAGCAAGCACAAGCAGCGGCCATTAGGAGTATAGAACAGCAGGGGAACTTCAAGTCCCAGCAGCCTATGGGTCTGCAGACCACATGTTGCCAGGCAACCAATAGGGCTGAGAGATGCATGGCAGTTAGAATTCTGACAGGGGATTCTGAGAGTTAAGGGGACTGACAGTTGGAGCCAGGATAGAGAAAGGGAAGGTAGGCTCTGGGTGTCAGTGGCATCCAAACTAGGCCAGATTAACCCTTTAGGTCCAAGATAGGCCCCACTCACCTAATCAGATTGTGTTTGCTACAGGGAAACCCCTAGCAAGGGACATTTCCCCTGTAGCTGTATACAGTTAGTGTATAGTGCCATTTGAAGACACCACCGAGCAATTTGCGGACTGTGGTCTGGGGCAGGACCACCATCACACTATCATAGACTATCAAAGGTGGGACCCTCCTACCGGAGTTCACCCCATGCAGAAGCAGAGGCTTCGCTGACATTGACGTCGCTGGATCAGTGGATTCCTTTTGCTTCTCGGCCATACCCGGGTGTTGGAGCACCTGGGCAGGTACCTCACAACATGCACTAACTAAAATACTCAGTTACTGTGGGCAGCGCTGTCTCACACATTGGGTGGGTTGGCTCTTGTGGACGCCAGGGAGGTTGGGTGCCCAGGGGCCCCTCAGTAGTTTGGGGAAATCCCATCAGGGGTGGACACTACGGTTGGAGGGCACGGTGGGACTACGGCCGTGCAAGGCCTATATTGTATGTGGGTTAATGATATATCTAGTTGTACCTGTGTTCAGTAAACTGTTATTAAATAAAGTGTGTGAGCTTATTGCATTGGGTTCTGTGAAGGGGTTATTTGGTGCTGTCAGGATCCCCCACAGGTGGAGGCGCTGTCACCAGACGGATCAGGTACAACCCAGGCTCCCAGCAGCGGAGGTTCAGGCCTCCTGTGAGCCACAGGTAAAGTACCACATACTCACTTGCTGCCACATTTCCCATAGGGTGGGGGAAACAGCGCTACAGGCTTATAATACAAAGACATCAGTCTTCATTCCATTATGTGGCGTACAGAGCAGGCTGACACATTTGGGGACTATTGCATGCACAAGGACAGAATTTCCTTCTGTAACCTAAGTTTAACAATTACATTCTTTGGGTGCTGGAATTTTCATGTGTTCAAACCACTGGGTGGTGTCTATGTTTTCAAATGAAGAAAAGTAACTATGAGAGAAATGTACGAATTTATCCGAAGTCACTTCGCCTATGTTTTGCTTGAAATTTCAAAAATTCACAAAAAAGTTTGAAATAATGTAAACTTTTTAGCCACAAAAAGTTCTGTTGAAAATGTCAAGTTGAAGCTAAATCTCTCTTAAATCCAGACCCCCAAAGCTTCATTCAGTGACTTAAAGCAACATTAACCTAACTTAAAGTTGCTTCACATTAAGCCTGTCTTCATATAGTATCTTCAAAGTTAAATAACATAATGCTAATTCTAGCTAATGTTTTCTCCCTGAAAGAGCATTGCATTAACTACTGTATAACAGCTGTTAGTGATAATGAGATGCAAAAAAGGTGTACCCTAACATCACGTATCCACTAAAGTCCATTAAGGGTAATGTAAGGGCTTAACATTATGCAAGTTAAATCATAACTAATCTTGGCACTACTATGATCCAGGGTCCTGAAATAGGGCTTATTCAGAAGAGGAGAGCGTAAACTATTTGTACCAGAAGAATACACACACACACACACACACACACAGTTAGGTCCGGGAATAATTGGACACTGACACATTTTTCATCATTTTGGCTCTGTACGCCACCACAATGGATTTGAAATGAAACAACCGAGATGCAATAGAAGTGCAGACTTTCAGCTTTAATTCAAGGGGTTGAACAAAAATATTGTATGAAACGTTTAGGAATTGCAACCATTTTCATATACAGTCCCCTTATTTCAGGGGCTCAAATGTAATTGGACAAATTAACACAATCATAAATAAAATGTTCATTTTTAATACTTTGTCGAGAACCCTTTGCAGGCAATGACTGCTTGAAGTCCGGAACGCATGGACATCACCAAACGCTGGGTTTCCTCCTTTGTGAGGCTTTGTCAGGCTTTTACTGCTGCTGTCTTCAGTTGTTGTTTGTTCGTGGGTCTTTCTGCCTTAAGTTTTGTCTTCAGCAAGTGAAATGCATGCTCGATCGGGTTGAGATTAGGTGATTGACTCAGCCATTGCAGAATATTCCACTTCTTTGCCTTAAAAAACTCCTGGATTGCTTTCTCAGTATGTTTTGGGTCATTGTCCATCTGTAAAGTGAAGTGCCGTCCAATCAACTTCGCTGAATTTGGCTGAATCTGAGCAGACAATATATCCCTATACACTTCAGAATTCATCCGGCTGCTTCTGTCTTCTGTCACATCATCAATAAACACTAGCGACCCGTTGCCATTGGAAGCCATGCATGTCCATGCCACACTGCCTCCACCGTGTTTTACAGATGATGTGGTATGCTTCGGATCATGAGCCGTTCCAAGCATTCTCCATACTTTTTTCCCCCCATAATTCTGGTACAGGTTGATCTTAGTTTCATCTGTCCAAAGAATGCTGTTCCAGAACTGGGCTGGCTTTTTTAGATATTGTTTGGCAAAGTCTAATCTGGCCTTTCTATTCTTGAGGCTTATGAATGGTTTGCACCTTGTGGTGAGCCCTCTGTATTTGCTCTCGTGAAGTCTTCTCTTTATGGTAGACTTGGATAATTATATGCCTACCTCCTGGAAAGTGTTCTTCACTTGGCTGGATGTTGTGAAGGGGTTTTTCTTTACCATGGAAAGGATCCTACGATCATCCACCACTGTTGTCTTCCGTGGACGTCCAGGCCTTTTTGTGTTGCAGAGCTCACCAGTGCGTTCTTTTTTTCTCAGAATGTACCAAACTGTTGATTTGGCCACTCCTAATGTTCCTGCTATCTCTCTGATGGATTTTCTTTTTTTTTTGCAGCCTAAGGATGCCCTGTATCACTTGTATTGAGAGCTCCTTTGACCGCTCATCTGCCTGGAGTTTCTTCCTTCCAGTAGCAATTCTCAGGTTCTCCTGGATCTTTTTCGAAAAGTTTTGCAAAAGACCGATACGATTGTCTACTGCTGGTACTCCCGAGGGCTGGGAGGCCGAGAGTAAATGGGAAGGATGAAACCCGTAATTTATGAAGAAGGGAAAGTCTTGGGTGGAGTCATTACGTAGAGAATTGAGAGCAAAATCGGCCCATGGCAGAATGTCCACCCAGTCATCCTGTTTATCGGCTATGAAGCACCGTAGGCATTGCTCAAGGGTTTGATTAGCTCTCTCCATCTGCCTGTTAGTTTGTGGATGGTATCCCAAAGAGAACTGTAAGGAAATGCCAAACTTTTGGAAAAAAAGCATGCCAAAATTTGGATACAAAATGTGATCCCCTGTCAGAGACGACGGTTAGCAGCACCCTATGGAGATGGAAGATTTTTTGGACAAAGACATCCTCTAGCCTGGAGGAATTCGGGAGACCCTTCAAGGGTACAAAATTAGTTTGTTTTGAAAAGCGGTCAACGACAACGAGGATAGTATTCATCCCGTTGGAAGTAGAAAGGTCCACTTTAAAATCCATCGACAAGTGATTCCAAGGCCGATCAGGAATTGGCAGTGGATGAAGAAGACCTGCTGGTTTGTCCCGGGGAACCTTGTGCGAGCACATGTGCCACATGCCTTGACGAATTCCTCCACATCCTTAAGCATCTTCGGCCACCAGAAGGTTCGTTGAATGAGGTCATTGGTTCTCCTCATTCCAGGGTGACCCGCCAACTTAGAGGAGTGGCACCACTCAAGGACCTTCTTTCGATATTGCGGTGCGGTGAAGAGACACCCTTCTTGGACCTTGAGACCCCTAGGAATCTGTGACTGATCTAGTCGGATGTTGTCCATGATGTCAAAGGAATTTGCAGATACAATATTTTTGGATGGGATTACCGTCTCTTGCTGCTCCTCGTATCTATTCTCCGCAAGGAATTGCCGTGACAAGACATCTGCCTTCAGGTTGTTGGAGCCCAGGACAAAGGAAATGATATAATTGAACCAGGAGAAGAAGAGTGCTCAGCAAGACTGTTGAGTGCCCAGTCGACATGCCCCTTCTAAGTAGAGAAGGATCTTATGATCTGTTAAAATGGTTATGGGGCTTTCTGTACCTTCTAAGAGATGCCTCCACTCCTCTAATGCCAACTTGATTGCTAAGAGCTCTTGGTTCCCCACATCATAATTCTGTTCCGCGGAATAATTTTTTTTCGAAAAAAAGGCACATGGGTAAACGATGGCGATTTCCTTTGAGACAAAATGGCTCCAGCCCCAACATCTGAAGCATCTACTTCTAGGGTAAACGGAAGTTTGGGATCCGGGTGATTGAGGTTAGGGGCGGACACAAAGGCTTTCTTGAGCAGGTCGAAAGCTTGGATGGCGGTCCCGGACCATGATGAGGGGTCTGCGCCTTTCTTGGTTAACGCTGTGATGGGGGCTACGGTAGTAGAGAAATTCCAAATGAAGCGACGATAGTAATTTGCGAAGCCCAGAAAGCTCTGTATGGCCTTGAGGGTGGTCGGCCAGGGCCACTCCAGAATAGCCTTAAGTTTTGTTGAGTCCATAGTGAAACCGGAGTCAGAGATAATGTATCCCAGAAATGCCATAGACGTATGGTGGAATTTACATTTCTCTAATTTCGCAAACAGACGGTTCTCCTGGAGGTGTAACAGTACCTGCTTGACATGGCTAAGGTGCTCCTGGACATACTTAGAAAAAAATCAAGATATCATCGAGGTAGATGATGAGGAATTTGTTAAGGATGTCGCAAGATCTTGTTGACAAAATCCAGGAAGACTGCAGGCGTGGTCCACAGGCCGAACGGTATGACCAGATATTTATAATGGCCATCGCGGGTGTTAAATGCAGTCTTCCACACGTCAACCTTGCGTATCCTCACCAAATTGTAGGCGCCCCGTAAGTCCAGTTTAGAGAAAATAGTTGCCCCCTGAAAGAGGTCAAAGAGCTCGGAAATCAAAGGTAATGGGTGATTTGGTTCAGACCCCTGTAGTCATTGCATGGGCGAAGTGACCCGTCCTTCTTCACGAAAAAGAAGCCAGCTCCGACTGGGGAGGAAGATATCCAGATGAAGCCTCTCTCCAAATTCTCCGAATATAGTCGTTCATTGCTTTTGTCTCAGGGAGTGAAAGCAGATAGGATCGTCCCCTGGGAAGAACTGCCCCGGGCAGGAGGTCAATGGGACAGTCAAAAGGATGGTGCGGGGGTAGAACCTCGGAATGTACCTTGTCGAATACATCACAGTATTCCTGATACACTTCGGGCAGAGAGTTTGCCTCCTCGAGCATCGTGCGCAAACCTCCCACCTTCTGGACCCGCATGATACAGGTCCCAGCACATTGGGGACTCCACTGGACAGGTTCCCGGTTGGTCCATTTGATGTGGGGCTTATGCAGGGTGAGCCAGGGACGACTCAGGATCAGCTCCACTGAGGGGGTGTGAATCACGTCAAGGCTAATCCTCTCCTTATGGACTCCGCCAATCTGCAGGTGGAGCGGGATGGTCTGCAGTGATATGAAGGCCGGTTGCAATGGTCTGCCGTCAATAGCCTCCAGGCCGACTGGAATCCTCTTGCGGGTAAGTTGAATGTTACTCCGTTCTGCGAAGGTCTGGTCGATAAAGTTGCCTCCGGAGCCGTAGTCCACAAATGCCAGTGCTTTGGTGTGAAAGAAACCCCTCTCCAGTAAGCATCACTGGCAGCAGGATCCTGGTGGGAAGGACCTCCTTGGTGATGGGGAAGAGGGACAGTGTTCCCAACGAGACTCCCTGGGATCTCATTGGGATTTGACGTTTCCCGGCTTGTGGGGACACTGGAGCACCAGATGACAGGAATTGCCGAAATACAGTCAGAGGCCCATGCAGCGCTGGCGTTGCTTCTCTGCGGGGGACAGATTATTTCCTCCTACAGTGGCAGCCGCCTTTATCCTAATGCGGCCGCCACCGCGGGAATTTTAAAACTGCGGAGGCGCGCGGCTTCTTTTCGTCCGGTTTCCTGCGCCTCGGGCGCTTTCAATGATAAGCGTCATTAGCGCTTATCTGATGATGCGGCCGCCGCGCGGGAAACTCCGATACAAACGGAGAAAATGCCCAGATAAATGCGGGCAAATAGGAGAATAAAGGCGGCCGCAATAGTAACTGCATAGGTTCAGGAGCATCCGAGGAAGGGGATGACGGAGTAGCGAATGGTGGAATAGGGAACCTCGAGACCCGTTGACGGTGGCGAGAACGCTCTGCCCTCCGCTCCTGTAGGTGTTGGTCCACCCGGATACACAGGGCAATCAGTTCCTCTAAGTCTGTAGGATTTTCCTGTGCCGCGAGCTCGTCCTTTAGGGACTCTGACTCTGACAGACCCTGCCAAAATGCAGAAGACAATGCCTCATTATTCCACCCTGTCTCAGCCGCGATAGTGCGGAACTCCAAGTCGTACCTGGTGACAGGATGATATCCCTGGGAGATGTGGAAGAGGGGGGAGGCTGTCGTCATATGCCGTAGGGGCGTATCAAAAACCCTACGGAACTCCTGGGCGAACGAATCAAGGTCCTGCATGAGGTCCGATCGTTGTTCACAAATGGGGGAGGCCCAGGCCAGTGCCTCGTCAGTAAGGAGGGAAATTATGTAGACGACCTTGGACCTCGAGGAGACCAAGCGAGAAGGAGAGAGTTCGAATTGAATAAAGCACTGATTAAGGAAGCCCCTGCAACCTAGGGGATCACCAGTATAGTGGTTGGGAGTAGGGAGACAGGGTTCGACCGTAGATAGAGAGGGTGCGAAGGCAGTCGCCGAGGCAGCAGGGACTGGTGGCGGGGGTTTCGGTGTAGAAGCCCGGGCCTGGACAGTGTGTAGACTCTGCTGAAGCAAATCCATCCGCCTGTCATTCTGCTCAAGGTAAGTCTCTAGCCTGGCGAACAGTTTGGTATGGGAAGTCAAAGGCTGTTTTTGGGCTGGGATGGTCCCCCGGGCTCTGTTCCTCTGCTCCCCGCATAGGCAACAGCTTTTGCCTGGTTAGCACTGACAAGGGCATCTTAGTGTTCCTCCAATATTGCTTCCAGATCAGCCGTGCTGCGGCCCTCCGTTTGCAGACCGAATGTCTCACACTTGGCAGCTACCACTGCATGGTCACAGGACCGATACCGTCCCGATCGGGATGCCATCTTCACCTTGTGGCACTAAACTGAGTGACACAGAAAAATGTGATTCCCTGCTTTGTGTAACGTGTGTCTGACACTACTTGTTTTGAGAGCTCGCAATCTACGAGTTTGTCTTTGTGCTATAAATCCCCAAAGGAATTTCTAGCCCAAAGCTTAATGATCCCACTGCTAAAAAAAGCCTGTCATGGGAGACCAGGACTTTTAACAAATTTATACCGGGATCATTCACTAGGCAAAACACAGTAGTGGAATAAAATGAGGTTTATTCGGGTAAACCCACATGCACACAGTGAAATACAAAGATACGGGGAATATACACACTTACTGGGGCACTGGAGGTGAAATCTGGGCTAAAATAGGTGCAGGGCGCCTGCTTCGGAAGGTTTACCCTGACCGGAATTCCACCAAGCTCTCCTGGCTAAAAACATTAGCCGCGACCGCTACAGTACGTTCTAAAACGAGAACTTGGACCTCGCGTCTGACTTAACTTCAGCTCGGCAGGCTTTCTTAGCTCCAAAAAATGAAGCCAGTTGCTCTCCTATTCACAACAGAGCAATTTTGAAAAGCCCGCCTTTGCATCACTAGCCCAAGACACAGGATCGTCTGGTTCTCTGACCGGGGCTTCTCCTTACATACCTTCCACTGTTCTATGTTCAGCATGGAGGTAGGAGGAGCGACCAATCAGAGCATGGGAATTCCTCCCTGCCAGCCAATAGGAATAGGGGCTCATCCTTTGTGTGATGTCAGAGGAGAGGGCACCTCAAGCCGGCTCGAGATGCCCTGTGGGCGGGACATATGAATTGACCAATGGAAACCGCGCCGACATTCGGCCGCTTCTCCAGTCAACCAATTGTCCCCTACTGGGCAGGCTCCACTGAGTCTGGCAAACCAGAGGGTCCTCTCCACAGGGGCTCTGGACCCAGTACAACACCCTGCCTCAGCCACTTAGCACCCGACATCTCAACATCCCATCTCCTCTTTCAACTACGATGTCTATCCAGACTTCCCGGCACCTATATGGATGCCCGGGCTGACTGAATAGACATTTATAGCGTGAACAAAATAAGGCACAAACAAATACAATTTATATTATGTGAACAAACACCTGTGGTATCGCAAACCACACTAAACAAACTGGTGTTTGTGGCGCAAAAGTGAATGTGAATATAAACAGTGCAATATAAACGTGCAATAAACTCAGTGAATACAAATAGACACTGATATCACTTATACTGCATCTCCATGGAACAGGATCCTCCTTGAATTTATTTATTTATTTATAAAATATTTTACCAGGAAGTAATACATTGAGAGTTACCTCTCGTTTTCAAGTATGTCCTGGGCACAGAGAAAAACAAATAATACTGTACATGGTTACAAATACAGTTACATAAATGAACAGGGTATACATTATATACAAGACATTGCGTGCACAGTTAAAGAAAATATATATTATGGGCGTATGAAACAGTTACAGACCAGATTAAAATGTGAGACAGCCTTAGATTTGAAAGAACTTAAACTGGTGGTGGATGTGAGAGTCTCTGGTAGGTTGTTCCAGTTTTGGGGTGCACGGAAGGAGAAGGAGGAACGTCCGGATACTTTGTTGAGCCTTGGGACCATGAACAGTCTTTTGGAGTCTGATCTCAGGTGATAAGTGCTGCATGTGGTAGGGGTGAGGAGCTTGTTCAGATAGCTGGGTAGCTTGCCCATGAAGAATTTAAAGGCAAGACAGGAAAGGTGAACTTTGCGCCTAGACTCTAGTGATGACCAATCTAGTTCTTTGAGCATATCGCAGTGATGTGTGTTGTAGTTGCATTGGAGAACAAAACGACAAATTGAATTGTAGAGGGTGTCAAGTTTGCTAAGGTGGGTTTGAGGTGCCGAGCCGTATACTATGTCTCCATAGTCAATAATTGGCATTAGCATCTGCTGTGCGATACGCTTTCTGACCAGGAGACTTAGGGAGGATTTGTTCCTGTAAAGTGCCCCTAGTTTGGCATAGGTCTTGGTTGTCAGGATATCAATGTGCATCCCGAATGTTAAGTGGGAGTCAAACCATAAGCCCAGGTATTTAAAACTAGTGACAGGGGTTAGGGTGGTGTTAGCGTTGGTTCTAATCAGGAGCTCAGTCACTGGAAGCTTTAAAAATTTAGTCTTGGTCCTGAATACCATTGTTACAGTCTTGTCAGTGTTTAAAAACAGTTTGTTTTGGGAAATCCAGTTTTCGAGTCTCAAAAAGTCAGACTGAAGTATGTGTTGAAGGTTAGAGAGGCTATGGCTGTGTGCATATAGGATTGTGTCGTCTGCATACATGTGTATTGAGGCTTCCTTACAAGCTGTGGGAAGATCATTAATGAACACTGAGAAGAGTAGGGGCCCCAGAACAGAGCCTTGCGGGACACCACAGGTGATGTCCAGGGGGTTGGAGTTAGAGCCTGAGATGGACACATGTTGGGATCTTCCTGATAGGTAGGACTGAAACCAGTTTAAAGCAAGCTTCCCTATTCCAGAGCTCTGGAGTTTGTTGAGCAGGATAGCATGATCAACTGTGTCAAAAGCCTTTGCAAAATCTAGGAATACTGCACCACTGAGTTGACCCCGTTCCATTCCACACAAGATTTCATTGCAAACTTTTAGCAGGGTAGTTACGGTGGAGTGTTTGGGACGAAACCCAGATTGGAATTGGCTAGGGAAATTTGTCTTGGTATAGAAATCGCTTAATTGAGAGAGGGCACATTTTTCCATGACTTTGGATAGAATTGGGAGAAGTCATATCTAAGTTAATTACAAGCTTGTCACGGTAGCTTATGACAGGCTGTAATTTACACCAAAAATATATATAAATATATATATACCTGGGTTTGAACTGGGACAAGACTTAGATATGATATAATTGAAAAAACTTAGATATCTAAGTATAATTGAAAAAAACTCACGTAGAAATGAAAGCACAGATGCATGCAATATGGTTCATTAATGTTTTACTTTCATTGACAAACAACACATGGGGAAAGGGACAACTCACACTTTCCCCGCTGGTCAAAAGCAGAGAGTGACTTGGGTGCAGTCCAACCCTACTCAACTCCAGGCTTGACGCAAGCGGATGCAAGGCAACCCAGGACACGAGTGAGAGATGCAGAATGGGGGACCCGTGCACGCGGTTATACATACAGCAAGGAGTTGAGCCTGGAGCCAAGCTTGGAGTTGAGTAGGGTTGGAGTGCGCCCAAAGTTACTCTCTGCTTTTGGCCAGCAGGGTGGGGACTACCGGTAACTTTGACCCCTGAACTCCTGCAAACAAAATAATTGCATTTCGACCCAAATATCCCACATACAATTTACACACAAGAAGTTTCACGTTTGTAGGGCAAAGGGAACATGTAAACAGGAAAAGCAGGGGTCACTTTATTTTTCACGTGCATAATCCCTGGTCCCTGGCTTATGGTGCTATGTAGCTGTCAGGGACCTCACGGTTTCAGGGGTAACCAGATGAGCTTAAACCTTTATTGTGTAGCCTGGTTAAACCTTCCCGTCACAGTAAGTAACCACTCCTCCCTGGTTTTAGGCTCACTAATTCCACCTTTTAAATGACAGTTCTTGTTCTGCACCTGTGAATGACCAGTATGTTAATACAGTTTTCCCTTCATTAGAGAGGTTAGGAGAGTTTTTTTGGGGTACAGTAGTGTTAGGACTTCCAAAAAAGACGGTATACGTTAGCCGTGGCTTGCCAGCTTAAAATAACCGTCACTTATGAAAAGAGAAACAGATAAGTATTTAACTATATAATTTGTTATATTGGATGTAGCACTGAGGCTTTTTGTCTTTTGTTATAATCTTTTAAATAAAACATCAGAACTCAAAGCTGTATGGGTATTTTTTTTAATCAAAACTATGCCTGCATACATTTTAATGTCTATTGAACGTGTTGCTAATGCAGATGCTGACTGTCTTTTTTTACATACAATATGGATGTTATGTAATTGGTGGGTCATTACCTGATGACAATTGTCAATTCTGACAGAGATATAAGGGATGGGTGTAGCACTGCCTGCCTGGCACAGCACAGATGGCACTTTAAGGCTTAAAGCAGGCCTGCACAACTCCAGTCCTCGAGGGCCGCAAACAGACCAGGTCTTCAGGATATCCCTACTTCAGCACAGCTGGCTCAATTAGTGGCTCAGTATGACTTCATTTGTATGAAGTATGAATCATTGAGAAGGAGTGGCTCAGTGAGTAAAGACACTGACTGGCACTGAGTTTGAAGCAGGGGAGTCTGGTTCAATTCCCAGTGTCGGCTCCTGGTGACCTTGGGCAAGTCACTTTATTTCCCTGTGCCTCAGGCACCAAAACCATAGATTGTAAGCTCCACGGGGCAGGGACCTGTGCCTGCAAAATGTCTCTGTAAAGTGCTACGTAAAACTAGCAGCGCTATACAAGAATATGTTATTATTATTCGAACACCTAGCCCTGGCAAGAGGGGAGGGTGCTGGGCAGTACATGCATCAAGGATAGGTATGTTGGATGATGGAAACTTTTGAAGTAGAATGGGATTGAATAATAGACCTTCCTAAACCCATCACTTCAATCTGCCTCCTCCCGAGTATCTGTTCCAACCCGAGTGCCTGCCAAAATACCATTACCAGTAAGTACCAACCAACTCTTAAAACAAGATTAACCTACATCCCAACTATCTGCCTTCACCCGAGTACCTGCTCCAACCCTAGTATCTGTCTCCACCTGAGTACCGGCCCCAATAGCATTAATAGTATGGACCAACCAACTCCGAAAATTAGTTGAACCAACATCCCAACTACAAGATTGACTCGAACATCTACATACAGCAGACCCCTTACATCAACAATGGGTCACTGCCACCCAATTTTAAAGGTGTCTAATCAAGATAAATATAAATGTACACAAGTTTACATACAGTATTGTACAATAGAACTGTAATTTCCAAATTACCCTCATATGCGTTTCATAGACCACGCATTTATTATTTCTTGCTTACTACTAGGGTACAGTAAATAATTTCACAATTATTTTACAGAATTTAAGCCATCAAATTGACAGCCAGAAGATGTTGATTGAAGTCTAAAAACTATTATAGAGAGAGCTAGAACGAATCTACACGGCAGCGCTTCAGACCGCACTTATATATATGTATAAATATATGTGTGTGTGTGTCTCGCCTTCATAGAAGGTTAACCTTTTCATGACTGAGAACTTTCAAACAAAACGAAACTGCATTTCCATGTTTCTTTACAATTGGGTAAATAAAACATATGAGACTGTTAATATATATATATATATATATATATATATATATATATATATATATATATATATATATATATATATATATAAATATATATATATATATATTTTTTTTTATTTTTATTTTTATTTTATATATATAAAACATATGAGACTGTTTATATATATATAAACAGTCTCATATGTTTTATTTACCTAATTGTAAAGAAATGCAGTTTCGTTTTGTTTGAAAGTTCTCAGTCATGAAAAGGTTAACCTGGTATACAGAGGAGTTCATGGTCGACTCAATGACTGCAAGGTTCCCAGGTCCTGTGGCTGCAAAACAAGCCCAAATCATCACCCCTCCACCACCGTGCTTGACAGTTGGTATGAGGTGCTACACTGATTTTTTTCACAGGGTGAAAAAATGCTTTTTAAGACCGATAAAGCGCTGTTGTCACTGCTTAGTGAATCGCACAGCAGCCTGTATCGGCCTTAAAAGCCACGTTGCGTTCTTAAAAGCAGTTATCACAGCTTAGTGCAGCGGTGCGCAAACTGGGGGGCGCGCCCCCTTGGGGGGGCGCAAGATTATGTAGGGGGGGCGCGGGCTGCGTGCGGGGAAACCTGGGGGCGGCCAGAAGCTCCGTGCACTGGCTGCTTCCCTGCTGTCTGTGTCAGAGGGGGCGGGGCCAGAAGCTCTGTGCAGAGACTGCTGCTTCTATGCTGTGTCTGCCTGCAGAGGGGGCGGGGCCTTGCTGCAGGGCCCTCCCTGCACACAGACAAGCCCTCCTCCTCCTGTCTGTTACCCGCCCGTTTTCTGCAGCACATGGGGGGACCGGAGCAGGTTTAGTTACTCCCTCCCCCAGGTAGTGTGTGTGTGTGTGTGTGTGTATATATATATATGTGTGTGTGTTTATGTATGTATGTGTGTGTGTGTGTATGTATGTGTGTGTGTGTGTGTATATGTATGTGTGTGTACGTGTGTGTGTGTGTGTGTATATGTATTTATGTGTGTGTATATGTATGTATGTGTGTGTATATGTATGTATGTGTGTGTTTGTGTATATGTGTGTGTGTGTGTGTATGTATGTATGTATGTATGTATGTATATATGTGTATATGTGTGTGTGTATGTATATATGTGTATATGTATATGTGTGTATATATATATATATGTGTGTGTGTGTATATATATATATATATGTGTATATATATGACTGCAGTGTGTATTGTGTCTGTGTGTTGGTTGTGATTGTATGTGTGGGTGGTGATTGAATGCAGCGGTGCACAAACTGAGGGGGGTCGCCCCGGCGCAAGATTATTTAGGCGGGGCGCGTGCGGCAAAACCTGGCTGCGCAGGCGAAAAAGATGTGCGCGCGCGGCCGAACAGAATAGTGCAGGTGGCGGTCACATAATTCGGAGGTATGGGGGAGGAGCACGCGCGTGCCCTGTGATGTCAAACGCCCCTCCCTCCGGTGTCTGCCCTACAATAACGCTGTGTTGCTGCTCTCCTCCGCTGGCAGCCTGCTTCGCTGCGATCCTCTGCAAGTGAAAGGGTAGCCTGCCACTACATCAATCATACTATCAATGTACAGAAATAATAATAAAAAAGTGTAAACACTTCCCCACTCGTGCTTGCAAAATTATGCAGGACACCCTGTGCTCATGCTTAGAGAGTTGGTGATGTCACCGCTCTTCGCGGCAGCGTGGACGCAGCCTAATTTTGCAAGAGCGAGCTGTTGAAGTATGTAAGTATTTAAGCTGCGCTTATAGTGCCGGCGACGCGACGTCATCCAAAAAATTCATTGTCGCTGCAGCGTGCGCTTATAGTAAGCGTGACGTGGCGATGCGATTTTTTGAAACCGGCAATATTTGATTTTTCAGGGGCTGTCGCCTCATGTGACAGCCCCTGAACCAATCAATGGCCAGGTCGCCCGCACCGCCGCCGCAAAGCGAAATACAACTTTTGCTAGCGTCGCCGTCGCGGGCACTATACGCGCGGCCTTAGACATATTTTTATTTACATTGTATACCGTTTAATAAAAGGTTTTTTTTTAATGTGATTTTGATCAGACAGGGGGGGCCCGAGAAATTTCATGGATTAAAAGGGGGGCTCGGCCTAAAAAGTTTGCTCACTCCTGGCTTAGTGCATGCCCCCTAAGTTTTTTTTTAATTTTGTGCTAATAATCGTTTATATCACCATATTGTTCACTTGTTTATGTATCTGCATTGCCAATTTTCGTATATAAAGGCACTTTTATTCATGCTCTTTTGCGCCTCTCTACATGTTTTTCTCTTTGAGGTTTCGTTAGGTAAAGGATTGGTTATCCTGATCTGAGAGGCTGCACCTTTTAGCATCAATTGGATATTTGGCAAGCTACACAAAGACTATTTTTAATAACATTCTACACAATATTTGTTGTTTGGGGCCATTACTTTAGCTCCTCATTTGGTTCATGTCATAAGACCATATTGTTGGTTTTTTATATACATTTTACGTTTACACATTGTAATTTTTTACGCTGTCTATTGCATTTTGGGCTATCTATCTTCAATGTGCAACAGGGTGAGACCCCCATTGCAGGCTTATCCTTATTCAGCTCTCCCACGCTTCCCCCCTTGTTTATTTTACATTTATTGACATTTGACATTTTTTTGCAAATTATCTTTGTAGTTGGTTCATTAGCGCACCCATTTTTTGTTTGCCTTTCTGTGAGGTTTTAGGAGATGGGAGGGAATGGGGTCAAGAGGGCAAGTGGTAGAGGGACAAGAGGAGATCAGCAGTGACACATCCTCCTCTGAGGCAGCAGAAAATTAGTCAAGGAAGGCAGGAGGAGAGTTAGGAAGCAGTGTAGGATGGGAGGAGGAAACAGAGGGGATGTTCTGACGTATGGATTCCACCTTTTCCTTAAATTAGTCAGACAAATCCTGAGGTGAGATGGGGGAAGAAGAATAGGCAGCTGAGGGTGGTTTAAGTAGAGAGTCAAAGACAGAGAAGAGTTTGCGTGGGTTAGACTTGTGCGTGTTGATTAGTGTTGATTAGTGAAGAAAAGTAGGTTTGTTTAGCCTGAGAGAGGGCAGAGTTCAAACAGGATAGCATAAATTTGTAGTGAAGGAAGTTTAAGAGCATTTCCTCCAGAGGTGTTCAGAGGAATGAGTGGAGAAACACAGCATGCGCATGTGGGAATTTAGCCAGGTTCTGGGATTTGAAGTGCGAGGACGGCAGAGAGAAAGCGTGGCATGTAGATCAAGAAAGGAGGATAAGGCAGAGTTGTAGTTCCTGACCAGGTTGTCAGGGTCTGGAGCAGAACTGTGTAGATAGAAGTCAGATGTAGATGCACCTCACAGATAGATAGAAGTAGATGCACCTCACACTGAGGTTGCACACAGGAGTCGTGCTACCAGGCTGGGGGACACCGCATGGATCGGGCTTAGGCCCAGCACTCGTGACATGTCTCGTGACATGCCCCGCATGAAGGTCACATGCAAGCACCACGCTGCACCTACCAGGGTCGGGCTTCGGCCCCACAACGCGGTCCATGATGTCACGGTGGACATTCCTAGGACTGAGAGGAACGCCAGCACAGCGCTAACATATGCACGCAAGGGGTTAATACCATCAGCTACTCCACACCTGTGATACACCCCACCCCTGCCTATCAGTAGATAGCCTATGTCTAATGACATTTTGCTCACAGCCTTGTGCTGCTCTCTCATTGGCTATCTGATCCTTATACTGTATGCTCAGCCTTGCCTCAAGCAAATTGGCTGAGCATAAACTTTGTTTATATTACGTAGTGCTTGCCTCAAGCATCCTGCTGCCCTGCTGTTGCTCTGTGCATTCTGTATTGCTCTCTTGTACCTTTTGACCTCAGCTTGTACCTGGACCTCTGCCTTCTCTGACCCTTGACCTCGGCTTGTATTTGGACTCCCACATTCTCTACCCCTGGATCCCGGCTACGCACAATGACCATCCGACTTCTCCAATCCTAGACCACGGAGAGTATCACGACCATTCCGACCTCTCCTATCCTGACCTGGCTACACAACCTTCACTCTGCACTCCGGACGCGGTTTCGTGGTTGTAGGTTGGTGTTTACCAATATCCCCACCTCAGCCTCGCGGCCCGTCCTGTTTGTGGTGAGCACTTGTGACAAGAACTGAGAGAGGAGAGGGAGGAGCGTAAAGTGGAATCAAAGGCTGGTAGGTTAATAGTGTGACAGTTTCTGAAAAACAAAGGGGGAGATGGAGATGGAGAAGGGGAGAAGCAAGAGAGAGAAAATGAGATGAATTGATGGTCAAAGAGAGGAAAGGGGGAAATGGAGAAGCAAGAGGGACAAAAGTTGTGGCTGCAGTCCACTTTTGAAGGCGAAAAGAAGAGGTAAGAGAAATAAAGCGGGAAGCCCAAGGGAGAGAGGGGTCATCAATGTGGCAGTTGAAGTCCCCAAGGAGAAGAACAGGGGAGTCTGAGGAGAGGAAGAAAGAGAGCCAGGATTCAAAGTGAGAGAGAAAGACAGAAGGGGGATGAGTAGAGGTAGGTGGGTGATAGATGACCACCATGTGGACAGGAAAAGGAGAGAAGATCTGGACAGATGTGAGTCTCAAAGGAGGGAAAAGCAAGAGCGGGAGGAATAGGAAGGGTTCGGTAATGGCAGAGAAAGGAGAGGAGGAGCCCCACGCCTCCACCCCTGCCATCAGGGCACGGAGTGTGGGAGAAAGAAAGGCAACCATAAGAGATGGTAGCTTCCAGAGCAGAGTCAGACTGAGTGAGCAAAGTCTCAGTTATAGCAAAGAGGAGCAGTGAGAGAGAAAAAAATCATGCACAGAGAGGAACTTGTGTGAGGATTCGCCATTCTGGTGGTTCTGTCCCCTTAGCCCTCACCTGTACATCTGGATCTATAGTGGCACTCAAAGAGGGCATGTCAGTGGTGGTTCACATGCGTGGCGCGCGGGCAGGGCATGGGCTCCATCTGTCTCCGCAGTTCCTGTGTCCAGGGTGCGTGTTCCCCCCAGCGGCATCGACGTGTGACGCATGCATGGTATGCACTTTCCCCGGTGTCCTGTGGTCTCCGCCCCCTGACTCCGGCCCTGCTCTGACGTCAGAGGTACGCGGAACAGCGGTTCCACATGCTCCTTCCTTCTCTCCTCGGGTCCCGCCTCCGGTCTCCACCCCCGCACTGATGCGGGTGTCGTGGCGCGCACGAGTGGCGTGCGACAGGGTCGCCAGCATGATCGTGGGTTACGCGCGGGGCACGCGCGCGCTCTCTAGATGTCCCACCCCCACTCCTAAACGGCTGCACAATAGGACACACCTGCATGAACCAGCAGCCTATCAGTGAGGGCTCCTCCACTTCCTGGTTGCCTCCCATTGGAGGGAGGTCCTATTTATACTCTATCTAAACTCTCATTCCTTGCCGAGCATAACTCCAGTTTTGTAACGCTGCATCTCACCGCATCCTGCCTTGTCTGCTTCTTATCCTTGCTGCCTGACCCTGCCTTGGACTTGGAACTTTGTGATACTCTCCTGCACTGACCCTGGCTTTGGCTTTACGATGACTCTACTCTCTCCAATCCTGACCCCTAACGATCCGCTACTCTCCGCTCCTAGACCCAGCAAGTAGCATGATTACGCTGTCCTCTATAACCCCGACCCGGCTTGCAAGACTATCCTACACTCTAGATGCGCCCTCGTGGTTGTGGTCCGCGATCTATACCAATCCCTACCTCAGCCCCGCGGTCGCGCCTCATTTGTGGTGAGCTATGTGTTACAACTTATTAGAGAGGGAGCGAGCATTCCAAAGGGCACAGGAGAAAGGAATAGAGGAGGGAGGGTGGCAGGGGATGGGTATGAGGTTCGAGGGGTTGACACCAAAAGGAGTAGACGTTGCATTTGGCAGACGAGGACGAGAGCATGTAGACATAAGGTAGGGATCAGGATTGGGAGAGATATCCTCAGAAGCAAAGAGGAGAAGCATGGATAGAAAGAGAATGTGTGAGGGTGATTTGTAGGGGTGTGATTTAGTGCAGGGGATATAGCTGTGCAGTGACAGAGGGCGCAGGTAAGAAAGTAGTTCATGTGAAATGAGAAATGGTGAAGAAAGGAGAGATGGATAAATATGAATAGAGTTGGAGACATAAGGCTGGAAGAAAGAAGTGCATAATTTGAAAAGAAGTGAGGCCATAGCAAATATAAATAGTAAAGGTGGCATCACAGCAATATCAAAGTGCTGAGATGTGCAGTCTGGGATAGATAATATCATCCTTTTCAGCATAGATCAAATTCAGGAATCAGGGCCAGTAGGTATTGTCCATGTGTTCACTCCTTTTATACTCCCTTTTAAACTCTATCACTGCATGCTACTTAAAGTGGGCTACTTTAAATATGGCCTGCATTAAAATCAGGCTGAAAGACTGCATAAGGCAGCGGTGCGCAAAGTGGGGGGCGCGACCCCCAGGGGGGGCGGGAGATTGTGCTGGGGGGGGCGCGGGCAGTTGCAGAGGCCCCGCACCCTTCCCCCAGGCATTTAAATTAAATGCCGGGGAATCGCGTGAGGCCCCTGCAACTGTTTACTTACCGGGATTCAGCCGTCTGTGTTGCGTTGCCATGGCAACGCGGCGTCAATAGACGCCGCAGCACCATGTGGCCTGACGTCACACGCCCACGCAGCGTCATCTGACGTGGATGAAGGTAGGCAGGGGGGCGCGAGAGCCGGGGGGAGAGAGACAGGGGGGCGCAGCACAAAAAGTTTGCGCTCCCCTGGCATAAGGCACGTTCTATAGTGCCGGGTGCGTGCTATGCCGTGCGCGCGCGCGGAATTTTAGTTGGCTGACGTCAGTTTCAGCTGAACAGACCTTTCCAAGAGGATTAACTCTATGAGAGCTGTAAAGTCCCACAACTGCCCCATTCTAACCCTTAGAGGGCAGTGACGGCATCACATATCCCTCCCCCAGCGAAACATTCTCCCGTGCACTTTTCCCGTGCACCAGCCTCTTTGTCATACATGTCTGACATCCACCTCTTCTTAAAGGTTTTCTTCGTATTAGACCTCCTGCCGAGCAGTAATAGAGTCCAGCGTAATGTCCCACTCAGTCTATAGAGCTTCGAGCTCTTCGTTTAGGTCACGCTGTTTTTTCTCTGCCTTCTTGCGGCCAGCACGCTCAGACTTCAGGTCCTTCCTCAGGTCTTGAAGCTGTCCTTTTATACTTCTTCTCTGGCTCAAGGCAGCTGCCAATTCAATTCCTCTCAGGGCCTTCATCTCTTCCCGGTGCTTGCTCTGGGTTTGTGTCAGCGCATCCTTCAGATTTTGGATCTCTGCAGTTTTTGTCGCTAGGATTGCCGCTGCTTCTATTTTCCATGCCTCTTTCTCCTGGGTGTACTGATTTTTGGTGATGGAGCAGGCTCTCTGCTTCTCCAGCTCTTTCTCCAGCTTGAGGTTGTCCTCCTTTATAGCTGTAAGTTGCTGGGACGTGTGTTCAGTTATCCGCTTTAGCTCTAGAAGCCTTTTATCCAACTTCAGTTTTTCAGATTCCAAGGTTTGGACATTTTTAGTTTTTTCGTTTTCTGCTTCCAGTGATACTTGGGTAAGGCTCAGGTTGGCCTTCAGCTCATCATGCTGCTCGGCGGGACCCACTGGGTACTCAGTCGCTCCTGTAGCACTTGCTGCTTTACTTTACCCAGCTCTGTTTTTTTTTTTTGTAACTTAGATTTTATTGCATTTTTTCGAAACAAGTGATACAAAATACGGTATACATTACATACATTCTTATTGGGGTAGGAAGGGGAGGGGGTAGGGAGAGAATAAGGGGTGGTGCGGACGAGAGAGGAGCATCCTCTCGTGCTATGTCCCCCAACTGCTCCTGGTAAGGCTCTTTGTGGGTTGCGTCCTCTCCAGTTTATCACCTCTGTAGGCTGTCTATTTGTCTGCGTAGTCGTCGTGAGCTGAGTTTCCACTTCTAAAGGAGAATGCATCTGCATCTATCATAGCCAGATTGTGTTCCTCTCAACCCCGGGGATATCAGTCTGCGCCAACCAAGGCGTCCATACTTTGATTGAGATATTTGGTGCCAGTGTCGTTAACTAGACTCATCAACTTTTCCATCTGGCAGATAAACCACATTCGATTTAGAATCTTTGGGATACTTGGAATTTCGGGGCGTTTCCATAGTGCTGTGATTTCGCTCCACGTGGTGATTGCAAAATGTGCTATAAGTTTATTGTTTGCTTTGGACAGGCCCGTTAGAGGTCTATTCAGGAGGAATAGCCATGGGTCTGGGGGAATAGTGAGGTCGAAGACCCTCTGTATCCAATTTCTGATTTCTTCCCATAGTGGGGAGATCCGCGGGCAAGACCACAGCATATGTAACAGATCGGCCGATCCTCCGCATTGCCTGGGGCATAGCGAGGAGGATCCAGGCACAAACTTGGCTAATTTCATTGGGGTCAGGTACCACCGCATTAGGACCTTATATGCGTTCTCCTTGAGTGTGGTACATATGGAGCTTTTTGCCGTGGCCAGATATATAGCGTTCCAGTCGTCGTCTTCTAATGTCTCTCCCAGGTCTCTTTCCCATTGGGTTCTAAATGACTGTGGTTGTTGTCTAGAGCTCGCAGAATCAACTACTTCCTTGTACAAATGTGATGTGAGTCCCTTTGTGTCGGTCTCTGCCAGACAGAGCTTTTCTAATGTCGTCAAGGGGGGGTATGGGGCAAATTTGTTATAAAATGCTCGGAGCTGGAGGTTCCTAAAAAATTCTGAGTGGGGTATATTTTTTTCTAGTCTGACGGGATCAAACGTTTTAATCTTTCTATTGTACCCCTCCAGATCTTTGATCCGTATGTAACCTTTTTGTTTCCACATTGATGCATCTCCCTCTAGTAGGCCAGGAGCGAACTTGGGATTGTTCCAAATTGGGGACATTGATGAATTACTTGTTGTGAGGGAACATTTAGTCTTATTAGCCTCCCAGATAGACATTGAGTTGGTCATTGAGGAAAGCGGCATGTCAGCAGATCGTCGTGCTGTTTTAGGTAGCCAAATCAAGTTGCGTAATTTTAAAGGAGCGCAGTCAGCACTCTCTAATTCCACCCACCGTTTTAGATGTGAATTGGATTGCCGTTGAACAATTTGGCTTAATTGGGCCGCTTTATAGTATGAGAGCAGGCAGGGTACCGCTAGGCCCCCCGCTAGGAAAGATCTTTTCATATTTAATTTGTTGACTCTCGGTTTTTTCCCTCCCCAGATAAATTTAGAGATTTCAGACTCAAGTGAGAGCAAATTCTTCAGTCTGAGTGGCACTGGTAATGTCTGGAAAAGGTATAGGATACGGGGGAGTAGGTTCATTTTGACGCTATGTATCCTACCTATCCAGGATATTCGTACAGAGGACCATTTATGGAGGTCAGCTATCAACGTCCGAATTAGGTTGGGGTAATTTGCGTTGTAAATGTCTTTGATGTTCTTGGTTATGTGGACTCCTAGATATTTTATATATTTCTGTTGCCAATGGAAGTTAACATTCAGTTGCAATAACTTCTCTACGTGTCTAGGGAGATTGATGTTGAGGGCTTCAGATTTAGCTTGATTTATTTTAAATCCCGAAATGTTCGAGAATCTGTCCAATAAATCCAATAGGTTTGGCAAGGAGGTGAGGGGCTTTGAGATAATTAGTAGGATATCATCTGCGTACAGGGCCGCTTTATGTGTTTGAGAATATGCGTTTAACCCTGAGATGTCCGGGTTGCCTCTAATTTGTGCCGACAGTGGTTCTATACATAGAGCGAACAGAAGAGGGGATAGTGGACATCCCTGTCTCGTGCCACTCTTAATTTGGAAGGGGAGAGATGGAAAGCCCTGATGTATTACCCTGGCGGTAGGTCCTGAGTACAGCGAGAGAATCGCTCTACTCACCTGATCCCCAAAGCCAAATGCCACAAGTGTCTCCTCTAGGTAAGGCCAGTCTATCCTATCAAAAGCTTTTTCTGCATCCAGATTTAACAGCATACTTTGTGTGTTATTTTTATTAGCCAATTCTACCAGATCAAGAAATCGCCGGGTATTGTCCGCTTCCTGTCTGCCTTTAATGAATCCGACCTGATCTGGGTGTATAAGTCTGGCTAAACATTGTCCTGTGAGCGGCCCGTGCACTATTCCCATGCACCAGCCTCTTTGTCAGACTTGTTTGACAACCATCTCTTTTTAAAGGTTTTCTTCGTATTAGACCTCCTGCTGAGCAGTAATAGAGTCCAGAGTAATGTCCACTCAGTCTTTAGAGCTTCGAGCTCTTCGCCTCAGTCATGCTGTTGTTTCTCTGCTTTCTTGCGGCCAGCACGCTCAGACTTCAGGTCCTTCCTCAGGTCTTGAAGCTGTCCTTTTATACTTATTTTCTGGCTCAAGGCAGCTGCCAATTCAATTCCTCTCAGGGCCTTCATCTCTTCCCGGTGCTTGCTCTGGGTTTGTGTCAGCACAACCTTCAGATTTTGGATCTCTGTAGTTTTTGTCGCTAGGATTGCCGCTGCTTCTGTTTTCCATGCCTCTTTCTCCTGGGTGTACTGATTTTTGGTGATGGAGCAGGCTCTCTGCTTCTCCAGCTCTTTCTCCAGCTTGAGGTTGTCCTCCTTTATAGCTGTGAGTTGCTGGGACGTGTGTTCAGTTATCCGCTTTAGCTCTAGAAGCCTTTTATCCAACTTCAGTTTATCAGATTCCAAGGTTTGGACATTTTTACTTTTTTCGTATTCTGCTTCTAGTGATACTTGGGTAAGGCTCAGGGTGGCCTTCAGGTCATCATGCTGCTCGGTGGGGACCCACTGGGTACTCAGTCGCTCCTGTAGCACTTGCTGCTTTACTTTACCCAGCTCTGTTTTTAACGTGCAGACCTCTCGCTGAGAAACTTTAAGCTTGCCGATGAGGTGTTGAACGTCTTGTTGGGACGCCTCATAGAACCGTTTCCACTCAACACTCTTTTGGTCTGACTCACTTGGATTTCTGCTTATGGCGGTATCGGTAGCCTTTGTCATACCAAGGCTATTAGTCACTCCTGTGACGATTGCGCCAAGCGCCCTGTGTTGTAGTCCACCTCTGGTCTTTTCTGATGCCAGGGGGTAAGCTTTCCCTGTAGCTTCTGTTGCACACGGAGGTTGTCCTTTACGCGGGGACACATAGGAGTCCTCGTCGTCCTCTTCTTAACTGCAAGAACTGTGCTGAACTGTAGAAACCCAGCGCGAACCATGCCCCACAGAAAAGTTACATTCCATTGGTTCCGCGTTCCGAGGGAAAACTGTGGCCACATGTCCAAGTTCATGGCATCTGTAGCACTCTATATACCTTCCAAAACTGGGTCAGTGTTTTGTCTCCAGTCTACTGGGAACAATGAGACCAGAGTCCCTCCTAGGTGCTGTGGGACTTCCTACTCCTTTACGCAAGTCAATGAGTCCTTGGGGATTCCTATTTGGATGAACAGTCTTATCGGACCTCCTGGAGCGCAGGAAGCGAGAACCGGAGCACTCATCTGGACTTGAACTCTTGGACATCTCCTCGGCAGTCAAGTAAAATTCGACTAAAGTGACCAACTGTTCGGCGTCTTTGGGGTCATTAAGGCTCACCCACTTCTGGATGGTGGGAAGTAGACCCCTCAGGAACCGGTCTATAACGACTCTTTCGACAACTGCAGCGATGGAACATACCTCAGGCTGGAGCCACTTCCTTGTAGAGTGTATAAGGTTATAGAGTTGAGAGCGGGGTGTCTTCTCTATATCATAACACCAAGAATGGAACCGTTGGGCCCAAACCGTGAGGGTGACCCCTAGCAGTGCCATAATCTCCGCCTTCAGGGTGTCATAGTCTTTAGCTTGCTCGGGCTCTAAGTCATAATAGGCTAGTTGTGAGTCACCCACCTTGAAGGGAGCAATTACTCCCGCCCACTCCTCAGCTGGCCACCCTTCGCGTACTGCGGTGCGCTCGAAGATTGACAGGTACACCTCAACGTCAACGTCCATCGTCATTTTCTGAATGAGGTGTGTTTTTACCTGGTGAGCGACATGTGGGGCCACTCTAGTCTGGGCGGTAATTTTCTCTCCCAACAATCGGAGCTCCTGATGTAGGCGAAGTTGAGCCTCGTTTTGCTCTTCTTTTAGCATCTGATGTAGGGACAGCGCCATCTGCTGTACTAATGCCACCGTACTATCAGTTTGTGACTTTGTCATCTGTTGTAAACTCTCATTATAGGATTTTGACATCTCCTCTTGAGTCTTTGCCAATTGTTGCAACCCCCGCATTAAAATAGCAGAATTTTCTTTGTTTGTACTGAAGCGAGGTCAGAAATTCCTCCATTTTCCACTTTCACTGCCTTGTTGACTGCCCGTGTTAAACTCCACCAATTTTGACGTCTCAGTCCCAGCGTCGGATCTTTTGTCCAACTCAAAGGCAGGAAACACTGTACTTTCTAAGCAGGAGTTTATTTACAGGGTGCAAAGCAGGTACAGGGTTAACTCATAACACAAAACAGAAACAAAAGACCTAACTCCTTCCAGGAGTACTGACTAATACTGCTTAGTCCCTAACTAATCGTGGGAGAACTAAACTCTTTCCCCACTTTACCCAGTGTACCTGCAGCAGGTCTCCTTTCAGTCTCTCACAGGGCTGTCTGTGTGTGTCTTCAGATCAGTCTAGCAGCAGCGTCTCTCACCCTCTCTGTATAACTCTCAACAGTGTGTGTCTGGCAGCATAGGGGGGGGGGAATCTCTGTATCACTTCCTGACTATACAGGCTAGGCTAATTAGCTCATTAACTCTCAGCTGAACAGACCTTTCCAAGAGGATTAACTCTATGAGAGCTGTAAAGTCCCACAACTGCCCCATTCTAATCCTTAGAGGGCAGTGACGGCATCACAATAGAAAGAAGGAAAAGAAAAAGATATGGCACCACCCAATCTATTATAACACAAATATACTAAATGTAAATGATAACCTATGCTAAAAAATTTAAATAAAATATATATATAAAAAATATATGTGAATATTGTCCAGATATATAAAAATACAATACAGATCAAAGTCCAACTCCACACGCTGTCCAAATGAGTCTTTGCAGCCTGAATGCAGGGGGATACCACTCCCTCCAAGATATCTACAGAAAAAACAAACAAAAAACAGGCGCACTCATAGCGTAATAAAGTTAACAAAATTTATATGGAGTAGGATAGGTAAAAATGCACACTCACAAACATAACGGTAATAAAGCATTCATGAGTTATACTCAATTGCCTGCCAGGAAACAGGATATCAGCAGCTCCAATACGACCTTCTAGTGTGGAGAGAAACCAGCAGCACTGCAATTTCACTCCGTGTACCAGAGCAGGCAGGAGGTGTCTCTCTAATCTATGTATGCATGTGTATGTATGTATGTGTGTGTGTGTATGTATTTGTGTCTGCACAAATCTAATACATATTTTATTTTTACAAATGTTTTTTTTAATAAATAATAAATACACACACACACATATACATACATACACACATAAACACACTCAACACAGTATACTTACGAAAAGCATGCGGCGCGTTCGCATAGGCACGCACGGCCGCACGGCCGCATGCAGTACACTACCGACACACTTTATTGAAGTGTGGTCGGTACCGCAAGCCGGGAAATCTCCCGGCTTGCTAGTGGCCGCCCCTCGGCGTGCCGCGCGTCATAGACGCGCGGTCACGCGTCATCGGGAGCGTGCGCCCCCTGCACGCGTGTCCAGGGGCTCCCCGAGGGAGCCCTGGTGTCCCGCGATCGCGGGACAGCGGCAGGGGGTTCCGGGGGACCCGGCGGACCCGGCAGCGGTAGGGAGAGCGCCCCGATCGGAGGGCGCTCTTCCGCTGCTTCGGCGTGCGCCCGTCACACACGGGCGCGCGCCAGGCTACTGCTGCGGCACAGAACGGGCAAATGCTCGAATAAACTGTGCCGCAGCAGTATATAACAGCTCAAAGGCTGCTATACTTTTAGTTTAAAGCTCTAAAATGTCACCTGACTAAATTAAGTTCAGCCCAGCCACCTTAATTAGCACATGTGAGGCACATTACAAATGATGCTATATATTCCAGTTTATATTCTACAATCCCAGTAACATGTGCAGCATGAGTCCACTCACTGAAAGCCCATTCAATCACAGCAGGTTAATAATGCAAAAGCTAATAAGTATTTTTTTTCTTTTTAAGCTACAATAATATAGCAGCAACACACAGCCGAACCCTGCAACAAATGGTTTCAGCTTGAACCTGCACGTCTATTTATACTACTCCTTGGCTTCTCCTCATCTGTGGATCGCGGATTAAGTATTTTGGTTCTAATTATTAATCCATCGTGCGGATTGTCTGTGATTGAAAAAAAAAATTCAAAATCGGATTGCCTTTTTTTTTGAGACTGATGGAAATCAACGGACCAAAGGAACAGACCAATACTGTATGAGGTGGATCCAAACAGCTAAAAAAAAATCTCCCATCTCTAGTTATTGGATAATTTTGGTGTGATGTCACAGGTAAAGCTCCCTTTGCTCTCCTTCCTTTTATTTTTAGGCTCCGGAACAAGGTAGGCTAAGGACAGGAAAAACACTTAAAATGACATGTACTCCCAAAGGACTCACTGAGAATAAAATCTCACTTAATTTCCAGAGAAACCGAAACAGACAATTTCTTGCTTTAAACACGATTACTGTACATTTGTATGCTAAGAGGGATTACATCCCAGCTTTCGTTTCATTGTAAGGTGTCCCCATTACCTTCAGTAGTAAAATTATGCATTTGTCTAGGCAGTGTGTTGCTGCTGTATTATTGTAGCTTTAAAAGAAAAAAAAATACTTATTAGCGTTTGCTTGTCTTTTTTACTTGATTGTTCAAAAAGGCCGAATTGATTTTTTTAAATTCCTTATTTGTATGAAAAAAATAAATAAATTGAATAGATATTGAACTACAGTATATTAATACATTAAAAAGTAGACCCTGTCTTGGTGTCCTTTATACACAAGAAAAGTATATAATTGAGTCTGTTTTTTAACTTCTTAATAGGAGAAAAATAAGAGAGAAAAAAATATAAAAAACAAATTAAAAAAAATCTTATGTAGTATACTTTTTATTTATTGATTGTACTATAATGCAACATGTAATAATAATAATGGTTGAGAACAAAACATTAAGCAGATTACAACCTCTTTTTAAAGTATTACATACTATATAAATGACATTAGTTTAATTGAATCATTTGTGGGAATGCACCTTTAAACTGGTATACTGTACTTATGCACAGTACGTAGACTTAATCAAGTGCTCCAAAAAAGAAGACGTTTTGCTGCTTTTAAATATGAATATTTGTTTTTATAGAAAAAGCTCTATACACAGATGGCCCCATATGGTCTTCTATCATACTTACACTATTTTTTATCTGTCAAAGAACTACTGGACAATGATCCTCTCCTCCCCTGCCTTTTTCTCATGTGAAATCAGTCCTCCTTACGATTAGAACATCTGCTGTTAAACATTCCATCGTGCTAGTGTTTCTTACATATTTTAAATCTCCCTCAGCTGTTCTGGCACATAGTTTTTTTTTTTTTTAAATACTACAACATTGTATTTGTTGAATGGGAACTGTAAATTCAGGAACATACTTAAGGAAATGTGGTGTTATGCCAAAAATGCTTAACAAATTGTTATGCTAAGAGATAATGGTGAAATGTGATGACGTGATATTTTTATTTTGTGTCATACAAATGTAGCAGGATTTATTGTTCTCTTTTGTTGTTATATGTTGTACGAAATGTTCACTGAAGTTCTTCAACCAAGCGAAAGTTACCATTTTTGAAAACACCAAGGTTATCAAAATAAATGAGTCCACGGTCCCATGGCCCTTTACATATTGCCACTTGCACTCAATTCTAGTAAAAAACACAATTTATTCTGTCAGGGGTCAATATGAGATCTTCTAGGACAGGGGTGCACAAACTGGGGGGTGCAAGATTTTTCTGGGGGGGGGGTTGGGCAGTTGCAGAGGCCCCGCGCTCTTCCACAAGACATTTAAATTAAATGTTGGGGGATCACGTGAGGCACCTGCAACTTCACTTACCGGGATTCAGTGGCTTGGTGTGACGCGTCGCCATAGCAACGCAGCGTCAAATGACGCCATGGGGTCATGTGTCGTCATCTCACATGACCCCGCAGTGTCATTTGACACCGGCAAAAGAGGTAAGGGGGGCGCAAGCATTGAGGGCAACAGGCAGGGGTGGCGCAGCTCAAATAGTTTGTGCACCCCTGTTCTAGGAAGTGGACTTCTCATTATGGTCTACAGAGAATTTGTGGTCTCTAACTACTTTACTAGTGGTCCATGATACCCATCAACATTCACTTCAGACCTCTGGCTGAAATTGAGGAACAAACCTTATTCTTTGATGCTGAAAATGTATTTGTATTTACAGTACAAGACAGTGGTAAGGTATCTAGCACCCAGTGTAACTTCTTATAATTCTATAAATACGAGTAGCCAGACTGTAAAGACAATGTAAATCCAAAATAGCAAATAACACCACAATCCTCCTTTGGGAATTATAACTGGGGCTTGATTGTATTATCTGACTTTAGGGTGTATCAGAGGTTCTTCAACTCCGCTGATCAATACAACTGCCATGTACTAGGTTACAGTATATCACTCCAAAACCAGCTCTGCAACTCCTAGACCACATCTTCTCTTTTTAAAATTACAGACATTTGTTGATAGGCCTTATCTGGGCAATTAAATTTAACATCATGTCATGTCTATTATACTTTTTTTCATACTCTTCTGATACATGTACCGGCTCAAGAATTAGCTCTCTATCATAAAATGTTAATCAAATTTGTATGGAATAATAAAAAGCCCCAGGTCAAAAGGGAGATAATATACAGTCCCAGCAGGAAGTGAAGGGTTACTGTCAATCCTTAACTATTACAAAGTGGCTCCACTAGGCCAAGTGGTCCAGTGGCAAATCCCATGAAATACTAAAACGTGGGTAGACTTAGAAGCCAAAAGAACAGCCCCTGTACTTTTGTTAGATAAGAAAGAGAAACCCAAAATTGTAATTGAAAAGTCTGTGCTAAAACACTCCTGTACTACAAGTATGTGGGACTGTTCCACGTTGAAACTGAAAATCACAAATAAATGATCCTTTATGACTCCACTTACAAATTGTACCTTTCCACCGAACTGTCCAGAATCTTATTTAAATAACTGGAGTAAACTGGGAATTTACAAAGCCCAACTTTAAGTCGTAAATTTACAAGAACAATATACATGACCAAAATTGGACTTTTACCGATACTTACAAGTTAGACACTTTATTAATAATAAGTTTGATAGAAACCACATTCCAAACATCACATATTTCAAGAAACTGTGTATACAGCCACATCGTCAAACTAACTTAACATCTTCTCTATATTACAATTTTTCTATGCTGGGAAATCTTGAAAAAGGTAGATATTTACTACTATTGGAAAGAGAGTGAGCTGAAGATCTTGACTGGGAGGATTGGCAAGAAGATGACTGGGGGTATTGTCAAGACATCTTGTAAGTGGTAGCGAAGTGTTCAACTTGAACATTAATAAATTACTATATAGGTGGTATATAACTCCAACCATGTACTGAAACATAAACAAAATGATCCTCTCCTTCCCAGTCAGACCCTGACAATCTTAGAATTATCCTTTATGTGAATCAGTCAGTATTGTAGTAGTAATTTTAACAGTTACTGTATGTTGCATACTGTTATATACTTAAGTTGACTGTTAATTGTACAATGAATTTCTCTGACAAATATGTGTTATGTAGAGAAATATAAACAACATTGAACGGATGCATCCATAATAAATTCAGATCCCCCTGATATGGAAACATGAACAGGAAATTGTTTAATTGTTTCAAGTGATGAAATACACTGTTGGTTATATATGTAAAAGAAGCTCAACCAAATGAACTAATAGAAAACTCCTGGCTTTAAATCAACAAACACACTAAGCACATATGAACAGGGCTCAATCTCTAGCAATCAATGTCATTAACACTTAACTTTTAATGTCACATAATAAAGCTAACTATAAAGAAACAGCAAATATGCCTATGCTATTTACATCAATTGTGTTTTGTACCTACAATATAAGTCACTCCCTCAAACAGGGAAATAGCTAGTTCTTGTTTTTTGGTTCTATTTATATAGGTTATGTAGTAGAACATGACAAGTGGTAGCTTATTTAAAATTAGCTTATTTATTTACACTTTAAAGCAGAAATCCTGCCAATCATGCCACTCTTTTTTACAATTTTATTTTTTACAGGATTTGAACAAGGAGGTCCTACCTGAACTAAAGGAGGCTGTTTTTGAGCTCTTGAGACCAGCCGTCCGCGTGATACTAACTGGGGAAATTTCCTGTATTACTTACTAGACATTTAAATAGCCAATAGCATAGCTTTGCCGAGTTCTACTCCCTTCCTCAGGTCAGCAATATTGGTTTACAATAAACAGTACAACAGGCCCACTGACGAATGGCAAACTATACACATCTGTTTACAAGAAAGCCACAGACGGGTGTAGTTACTGTACCTCCACAACTCCAGCTTGCATCCCACTCATACAAAACAAGCCATCATACACAGCCAGGCTATGCTCTGACACAACACGTACCTCACAACTCTGACGAAATCCTTCAAACAGAAGGGATACAAGCAAAATACATGAATCAAAACAATCACATCTACACTGAAAGTCCCATGAAAACACCTGCTCCAATACAAAGAAATAAATAACCAAACACATACCACTAGTGGCAACATGCAACCCAGTCCTAGCGTAAATGCAAAAAATATTCAAAGATCTGAAAACCATGCTGACAATGACACATTAAAAGAAATTTCCCCATACCACCCATTGTTGCATTCCAGCAACTAGCAAACTTTAGAGAGAAGTTAACCAAGAGGAATCTTCATAATCAATTCAATGATGATGAGAATGGTACAAGACCATGCAACATCACATGTTTTGCAAACATATATGTGCATTTCCCACAGCCAGTCACAAACATAGAGCATTCAATACTGATGTACATCTAGGAATGTGATATATATGATTAAATGCAGCAAACGTGACCAAGGTTGCCAAATTGGTGAAACCAGCCAAAAATTTCAAACCAGAATGAAACTACACAGATGCACAATAACACACCATGAAGAAGGAAAATATTGCACTCCAGTGGGACATCACTTCTCACAGCCAGATCATTCCATAAATTATTTAATAATATACAGGTGGTTCTCAGTTATCCGCCGTAATCCGTCCCACAAACTGCCGTCGGATAGTACAGTGGCACACAAAGTGGGGGGCGGAAGATTTTTCAGGGGTGCGTGGTGGTTGTAGAGATCACGTTCTCTTCCCCAAGGCATTTAAATTAAATGCCAGTGGATCGTGTGAGGCCTCTATAATGTCTCCTACCTTGTCTTCGGCGATGCATCGACATGGAAATGCGGCATCAAATGACGCCGTGGGGTCACGTGACGTGGCAACGTGATGTCAACATGACATCACGTGACCCAGTGGCATCATTTGATGCTGAAGACAAGGATGGAGGAGGGTGTGATCTGGTAAGGAGAGCAGGCAGTGGTGCTCAGGGGGAAAAATTTGCCCACACCTGGAATAGTGGACCATTGGATTGGGGATCTAATCTTAATCCACGATGGTGAGCATTGGATAATCTGTTCTGACGTCGGATAATGCATTCAGCGGAATGCATTATCTGGCGTTGGATAAGACGCTCAACGGATAACTTACCATTGTGTAGCGCTAACCACCTGTACTGAGAGGGGGGTATACAAAGAGAGCATAGGAACACCTAGAAAGAGTCCATACAATCAGCTACTCTAATATTTAACTTTTATTTACATACTAAAACTTAAAAATCAACAGGTGAGAAAAACAATCAAAATTAAAAGGATAGACTGGCAGTGAGCGCTTGGCGGTATAGAAAATAAGTATATACTACTGTAAATTGCCAACACAGCATTTATAAAAAGATGTTGATTCATGGGCTATCTACAGAATTGCATTTTAAGATTAACATTTTATATACTGTAGCTTTTAGACACCCAAGCTGTCTGGCTAAGATAATCAATACAGGCAGGTATAATAATTTAAGTAGTGGGTGGGAGAAAGAACCAAGTCGCTTATGTTTGGGATCCCATGATAAGCTGCTTACAGTACCAAATAAAGTCCTGTGCTCTCTATGTACACCCCATCTCAGTATATTGTTTGCTAATTAGTTCACAGTGATGGACCGTACCTTTATTTCTACTAATAGGAGGTGCTAGGGCTGTTCGCTACTGTATGTTTATGATAATCGTCAAATGTACCTGTATCTCTACTTTTATAGGTGCAAACTAGTTGATCAGTTCTACTCTTCTCTGTGTATATACTCAGGGATTATGAACCCTTTATAGAACCTGCTCTAGGGGCCTATTGTTTTTCTACCGATGGGTGGTATTCTATCTAACAGATATAACACTAATCTCTTGCAGGATGAAGACAGGAGAGTTTTATCTATGGAGAACATCTATATAACTGGTACTGACCCAAATAATATAGCAGACAATTTTTGTAATATCTCAAATCTTCTCAAATCACAAACACTAATATGGTGGGAGATTACATCAAACATGTATGATTCCGTGGGGGTCTTAGACTTAACATCACACCAGCACACCATATCACGTCCACTGAATTTATACAAAGGTGGGAATCTATCCTTTCCAAATGCTCTAAAGAACTGATGCTGTAATTAATTTATTCTTAAAACAAGCGATTAGAGCAGATACATCATGAACTTGATGTTCAATTGAAAGACGTGGAACTACTTAGAAAAATGTCAGACTTTGATGGGCTTCAGATCAACTAACCTACAAAGGGATATTGAAAAATGTAAAAATAAATTAAAAGATAGAAAAAATAGCAAATTCATTTGGGATCATAATGACTACAAACAGAATTAAGTATACAGTTACAAACCTGCAAGTTAAACTAGACACATCTCTACCAGCTATACAAACTCATATGCTGATCTATCTGAGAAGGAATCTTCAATAGGTACAACTCAGCCTAAGACAGCAACAGTCTAATAGAACTCAACCCATGGTAATTGCTGACTTTTAAGAGCCAATAAACATCCAAGAAAAACTTGAACAGGGAAAATGAAGACTAAGGGACAGAAGTTACCTGAGTCATCAATGAAGATCAAAGGGACATATGAAACAACAAATAACCACCAGATATTTAAAATATCCGCTATTTAGCTTAAGCCCAGACCATATTTCAGTGCTAAAAAAAGGTCTCTCTTTCTTACCAATGTCAAAATTGTATCTATTCGAGTGGGTTGAGGATCTGAATTTGTTTACCCACAAGCTACTCTTACATAGATTCCATACTTAAAGGTTCAGACACAATGTAGACTCTTCTTGAATAACGGATATGAACAGGGCTTACAGTATCTTGATGACCTCATTTGGAGGACAATGAAAATAGACAAATGCAGATGTACTGTAGCCAGACTTCCTGTTTGCATGGCCATGGACCAACAGGCTTAAATCCTCGGCTTGTCTGGGGTTTATCCACAAACCCCATAAACAGTAACATTTGTAGCCAGGGAGGATTAAAGCAGCATTAGTCATCCCAGGCCACGCAATATATAATATCTGCGCAGAGTAGTCCCAGAGAGTAAAACGCTCTCTGTGTCTCCCCAGAGCAGCTCTTAGAGACTCTGGTATCTCCTGCTCCTTGATGACGTAGATGCCCAAATATGGATCTCTACGTCATGAGCGGGGAAATCTAGAGGACCATATTTGGTCGTCTATGTCATCAAGGAGAGGGCATTTAAATACATTTTTAAAACAAATTTGAAACAGGGGTATCTGGAGATGTACCCCATTATTGTCAGTCTGGGGACCCCCTGCCTCTAAGATATAGACCTATAGACCCCCTCTATAGGGGGTGCTGGTAGCCACTCCGTCTGAGTAAGCATTCCTATTGGCCCTCGAAACTCAGGAGCTTAAAACCCTAGCCAGAGTGGCTATTGGCACCCCCTACGGAGGTCTACATCTCCAGTTGCAGGGGTCCCTGGAGCTGAAATTAATGGGCTCCAGCTGCTCTGGATATCACCTGCTCCAGACCTGTTTAGAAAAATAAAAATAAAAGAAACATTGGATTGCTTTTAGAGCTTCTCTGGGGAGACTAAGGGCCTCATGCAGTAAGCAGCGATAAGCCACTTATTGTCAGTTTATCGCCAAAAAAGCCTACAGCGATTCAGTAAACCCAATAAGCCGATGATAAGAGCAAAAATCAATGGGGTTTTTTGCAGAGAAAAAAAAATCGCCAAACGCGCGGCGATAAGCCACTTATTGACACTTATCGCCAGTTTCTCAAACTTGGTCAATTCTAGTAGCCCCGATCAGCTTATCGAGGCTGATCGCCACTCTAGAATTGAGATTTCCTCTCCAAATCGCCTCGCCAATAACAGTTGGCAAGAAAGTTGTGAGAAGCTGCCGATAAGAGGCGACCACTCCCTGTGCCCTCACATAAAACCATAGTTTATTTTTTTATACACTGGCGACACACTTTATTCGAGCTCGGCTAGTCCCACGAATTCGGGTATACCCGGGTGTATTGAGGTTTGTGACTGTTTTCTGCCCGAGTGCATTGAGGTATTTTCAAGGCAGGGATTGAAGCATTTTATTCCTGCTGGCTGCAATACTGCACAGTATATATATATATACTGCATTACAATTCATGAATTTATGCCATCTGGTAGACACGCGAAGCATTGCAGCCTATTAAATCCTAATCATTATCATTTAACAGATCAGCCGCCCGTCAGCCAGGCATGAACCCAGGCTGGGAAGGCAAACGCAACGGGGCTTGTCAGAGGTGAGGAGCGGCGCATTCCAGGTATCTGCCAGGTACATACTGGGTATTTGCTCGAATAAAGTGTGTCGGTGCAGTACACAGGATTAATACCACAGGCCGGCTGGGGTCCCCGGGTGGTCCCCACTGGTGTCTGGGGACTCTCGGGTTGTCCCTGTGTGTCCCAACTGGCCTGTGGTACCATTCATGTTGTAAAACAAAATAAAGATGGCCTCCATTTCAATGAATACACCTCCGACTACAACCAAACACCTACAGTACAGTAACGTGAAAATGAACTATTATCCAGATATGAATAATAGATCATTTTACCATTATTAAACAAAACATTAGCGAGCCAGCATAAATAAAAGTCTTTATCTTCTGTCTTCATCTGTTAATCCAAAAACCCCATGTTAAATCCACACTGTTGACCCGTCGGTTTCTTGAGCTCAAATTAGACGTCCGGCCTTAAATATGGCCTGTGACATCACATTTGGGTGGCAAATGGTTCACACGACATCTGATTGGCTGTAAAAACCATGTGCCTTTTTTTTTATAAATGCAGTCATGTAAAGAGACTGAAGCCAGCCAATCAGAAGTTCACATACATGATTCACAAGACTTCAGTAACAATGTTCTCTGAACAGACCAGTCAAAGATAGAACTTTTTGGTCTCAATGAGAAGCTTTATTTTTGGCAAAAACCAAACACTGCGTTCGAACAGAAGAAGCTCATCCCAATCGTCAAGCACGGCGGTGGGAGTGTGATGGTTTGGGGCTGCTTTGGAACTGAACGGCTCGCCATTATTGACACAACCATGAATTCTGCATTGAATCAGAAGATTCTAGAGGAGAATATCAGGCCGTCCGTCCCTAAGCTGAAGCTGAACCGAAAGTGGGTCATGCAGCAAGACAATGATCCTAAACATACAAGCAAAACTGCCAATTCCCTTGGAGCCAAGGTATTCTTTAGATGTTGTTATTTTTTTTTACCAGGTAAACCAAAGGTGACTTTTACAAAACCACCACATCTAAAAGTTGACTGGCTATAAGTGAACTAAGACATGAGGGTATAAGAGAACTAGGTTGTATGACTACAAAATCCAAGGGGTTCTTTAAATGCGTCAAATGCTTGCCAGTTTTGATTTGGTAAAAGTAACACGTACATGTCACAACAGACTGGTGAGACCTTTGATATAACATATTTTATTAACCGTAGATCAGATTTTGTAGTTTATATGATCCAATGTCTTTGCCATCTACAATATGAGGTTGTATATCTAGACCTCTTAGAACAAGGATACTGGAGAATGTAAGAAATATCACAAATGGTTTGAGTCCCACAATGTGTCCCAGTCATTTTAAACAAAGGGATAAAGGCTTAAGGCTCTTTTAAAAAGAGAATCATTATGGATCTATAAACTAAAGAGTTTAAGCCCAAAGGGGCTTAACATAGATATAGATCTGAATTGGTTTAAAGATGATTTAACTCCACATCCATCTTTCGGTATCTTCTGTCTGTGTTTCTGTTGACAGCTGTGTATGGTTGTTTGCATACTGTATGCCTTTGGGAACATGTTTTATCTATTATGTATTTGCAATTCAGATATGTCAATCAGATATTAAAATGTCAGATTATGCATACAAGTGCCGTATTTATGACACTAGAGTATTTAACAATCCCATGAATCCCACTAATGTCTCTCTCTTTTATGTTTAATCTTCTCTCCCATAATTATGAGATTTTCTGAGAACGATATAATACCTTCCATTTTATGAATTTAATTTTGTATATGTTTTAGATTTTTGTATATTTATTATTTTAAAACATTTGATGTGATTCAATCGGAGTGTTTTTAGTGACTAGTGTTCACTTCCAGCATGTGTTTAAAAGATGAAGGTCTGTCTTTCTTTTTTTTTAATTATCATTTTTGTTTCATTAGATAAACAAATTAGCATTTAAGGGTATGCTGTATTTTATTTACTCCCGTTGTATTTTTCATTATATAAATATCTGTATTTTAATGTAGGAAGAAGATGTTACTCTTATTATTGCATCTGGGTCCCTGTGGCCATCTTTAATGTAATATATGTGGTGTCCTTTACACTTGGCACTAGTGATGTACCAGGCAACCAGTAATTACCCGGTACCCGATATACCGGGCCATATTTTCCCAGCCTGGAAATTACCGGACCCGGCCCAGGTGTGAGGACTCGGGGATCGCATCCCTTGCGGTGCGGTCACTCCTCTCTACATACCAGTATTGCAGCGGCTTCTGCCTCCGATCCACCCCCGCTGGTGCGCGCACCCCTGCTCCGTTTACAGAGTGCGCGCGCACCCGCTCCTCTTCTATAGGTCACAGACCTTAGCTCCGCCCCCTCGGTCGTGCCACGCCTCCGCTGCGCGCGGCGTGTACGCGTGATGTCGCGCAACGAGTCAAGATTGCTGTGAGCCCTTGTCTTCCTGCAGCCTATCCCTGTCTCTGCTGGGGCCACGCCTCTGCTCCGCCTCCTGCCTCATTGGACACTTCCTGTATAAGAACGTGCTCAGTGCTCAGTCTCATTGCTGAGCATAACTTTGTGTAGCCTTTGCGTGTGCCTGTCTTGTCCAGCCCAGTCTTGTCTTATTCTCTGCAGTTAACCTCTTGTGTACCGACCTGGCTTTGCATTTGGATTCTCTCTGGCTCTTGACCCCTGGCTTACGGATAACGACTATGAGTACCTCTCCAACTCCAGACCACAGGCTTACGGACTTCAACTACATGTACCTCTCCAACCCACGGACCCTGGCAAGTATTGGATTAACCCTTTCTTTATACCCAGACCCAGAAACTAGAAGAAAGAGTGGTGTGATTAGCGCTAAACAATAAATGCAATGTGTAGAATTACAATATAAATAAGACAAAATCGTGGTGAAGATAACAATAAATAAGGCTGCCAGGAATTACTAACCCGAACACAGTTAGTGATGAACAAAAAGAAAAACAATACAGACCAGCGCCTTATAGTCCCAATGTGAGATAAAAGTTCAATGGATGATTGGAAATGTCCAATGGGTGTTTATCTGATCCAGTGGACAGCAGGTGCCTCAACAGCAGGATGATTTATACATGCAGGGGAGACAAGAGAAAGATCATAGTGTAATACTGTGAGGTTAATACAAAAAACACATAGACATAGACAAACATACACAGATAACACTGAACAATAGGCTGACTAATATAAGGAGGAATATTTAATGAACAATAAAAATGCAGGTTACTGGTGATGAGCAGGATTAGGATCCGGTGTTTTACAACCGGAATCCTACTTACAGCAAGTCCCTAGAACACGAGCAGATAAGAGGGTATAGGTGTCCGGCGGGTAGTGTTGGTAGACACGCGCCGCGTGTAGGTGCCTGGGGGAGCTCTCTCAGCCGCGGCCGATGATGGCGATGCTTCCCTTCACTCCACGTGACTCTCCTTCACTGGCGTCCGGAAGTGCGTCACAGCAGGCGGGACTACACACCCGGTACTTCTGCCGATAATGCAGCTTGTATGCTGCGGCTCCAGGGGCTGCTGAAAAGGTCTGCTCCTCTGCCAAGTGATACTGCTAAATGATTCTGGCCCAACGCGTTTCGTGCGCATGCGCACTTCTTCAGGGGATAAATCAGCACAGTCCATGGTGACTTTAAATACAGACAGGGCATACTTCATTGGTTGATTAGAGTGTCAATCACAATTCGTTTTGCAAACCGTGATTGGATGCACTGCCTGTCAATCACGTCCTGTGTATAAGTCAGCCTTAACATACAACTAGACAACATAAATACAAACATTAGTACACATAAATATGTTAAAAATACATAAAATTCAACAGTTATTACAAATAATGTATAATACACCAACTTTATCAGATTAAAACAGATAATATAATGAATGCACTTAGTGCAATTAGTGCTGTTTTAAATAGCTCTTCTCCACATTGATGTGGACTCATCCGCACGCTATTGGCTTTCATAATTGCAGCAGCTATTATTTGCTGAATACCCATTATAAAAAATCTAGTTTGAAAATATATAATATAAAAATATAAATATATAAGAAAATAAATATACTATCTATTGAACCTTATGATTAATTAAAAATTTATTGTTTAAAAAACTTATTTATAAAAAACCCTCTTATAAAGTTATTTTAAAAAGTTATTTTAAAAAGACGCCTAGATCAAAATCAATGTTGAGTCCATTAGGGGAAAGTGTCTTTAATTCATAGATCCAGTAGGCTTCACGCCTACTGATCTGTTTCAATAGATTACCACCTCTCCAGTTATGTTGTACAGTTTCAATGGCTTGACATTTAAGACCCATCGGGTTTCTATTATGATAAATGTTGAAGTGGTGAGACACACTGTGTGTATTTAAACCTCTTTTTATATTATAGATGTGTTCATACACTCTTCTTTTATAACTTCTTCCAGTTCTGCCCACATATTGCAGGCCACACGGGCACTGCAGTAGGTAAATTACAAATGTGGAATCACAGTTTATAAACGTCTTAATAGTGTATGTTTTATCTGTAACACTAGATTGGAAGGTGTCAGTGGTATTACTAAATGAACAAGCCATACATTTGGTGCATTTAAAAAAACCTTTTCTTGCGCTTTTTGGTTTTAGTTCTAATTTTTCCAACGGACAACTAGGTGCTAGACGCATCTTAATATTTGGTGCTTTTGTGAAAATTATTTTTGGTTTTTCTGGGAGACATTTAGATAGAGTCGTGTCGCACAAGAGCATGGGCCAATGTTTATTAAAAATCTGACGAATTTTTGGCGCCATCTCATTGTACTGAGTGATAAAAGAGACACTATTGTTTTCATTAGATGCTTTTTTGTTCTTATCTTTATATTCCAACAGTGTGTCTCTCTCAATTTTCTCCACCTGAAGGGAAGCTGCCTCGAGTAAATTTTCTGGGTAACTTCTGTCACGGAATTTATCTTTAAGCTCACTCGCCTGGAGCGCATACTCCTCTGAATTAGAACAGTTGCGCTTAAGGCGGGTGAGCTGACCCTTAGGAATATTCCGGATCCAGCTAGGGTTATGCTGGCTGTCTGCCCTGAGGTAGTTGTTAGCCTGGACAGACTTGAAGAAAGTTTTAGTTTCTATTTTGTTGTTACTGATATAAATGGCGAGGTCTAAAAATTCTATATGTTCCTTATGGTGGTTGAATGTAAATTTCAAATCCCTATCGTTAGAGTTTAAATATATAAAAAACGACTCAAGCTGTACCTGGCTGCCTGACCAAACGAATATGACGTCATCTATGAAACGGCGCCATAGCACGAGGTGGGCCCCGAGTGGACAGTTGTTCCAAATGTAATCTTCTTCCCAACTGTCCATGAAAAGATTAGCATAGCTCGGGGCAAACCTCGTGCCCATCGCCGTTCCACAGACCTGTAAAAAAAATCGTGAATTAAATTGAAAGTGATTATGTGTTAAAATAAAATTAATACTATTAACTAAAAATGACTTTAATGCTAATGGTGTAGTATTATCCGATTCCAACTTGCGTGTGATGGCCTGACATCCTTTCACATGATTAATGGTGGTATACAGTGATGTCACATCTGCTGTTACCCAGGTGTATTCGGGTTTCCACTCCAGATCCCCCGACTATGACACGGGTCGCCAGAGAACCTGGAATAAAAAGAGTAAAGAAGAACAGATCAAAAAATCAGATCAGAGGAAAGACAATCCATCTGTAGGGGCAAAGAGGATAAGGACAGAGAAGGGAAATCCCACTCCAAGTAATAATATTTCTAAGTCCAGAAAACCATATACTCTTCCCCTTATACCAATTTCGGTTCCCATTCCCAAACCACAGAGGGTATTACCCCAACATGATACTGTTCAATATCTAAGACAAAAAAGAGCTAAGGAAATGTATGACGCACAGATAGCATCAACACATGAGGTCAATTTGACCAATAATAAATATCATGTGCTATCCGAAATCGAGTCAGAGAGTGAGCCTGACAGTGCGTCATACACTCCTTTACCTATGCCAACAGCTAAGTCTAACTTCTCTTTTTTAGAATGGAGAAAGGAGAGGGAACATATCTTCCCCCAGGTAGAAATAAAAAAACCCAGTGTAGACCCTCCACCTCCCATGAACCACAAAAAAAGAAAAAATGCACCAGAGGGAGAAGAGGAGGTGTTAATAGAAATAGGTTAGGTGTCAACAAGATTTATCAAAACATCTTCAATATCAGTCAACACACTCTTACACCAGTCGAAAGGAAAGTGTTGGGTAAGGGTCTCACTTTTGCGCCAATATGTGGCCCGAATAGCTTTAATCTCCATATTGATGTTCATAAATTTGCATGCAAATTGGCTCTTAAAAAATATTTTTAAAAGATGCAGTTACCCACCAGCTAGATCATAATCTTATTAATGATGAGTCCAATAAACCGTGCACAAATTTTAAAATAAAATCCACATTTTACCCGAAATTTGCGCAGGGACATCTGGTAAACTCATTTGTAGAGATTGTAACCAGAGAACTAGAGGAGTCCAGTAGGGCATATAAAATACACAAAGATAATCTCAACACCAAAGAAAAATTAGCTCTACAAGAACTGGAGGATAACAAGAAAATAGTCATAAAACCTGCTGACAAGGGGGGGGGTATAGTGGTGATGGACAAAGAGTATTACCTACGAGAGTCTATGCGATTGCTCGGGGATACTGCCACATACCTCCCCCTTGCCAATAATCCATTAAGCCAGTTTGAGACTGAACTCACTAGTATGCTAGACAATGGTCTAGAAAAGGGAGCCATTACACAACAAGAATTTGAGTTTTTAAATACACAATTTTCACGCACTCCCATTTTTTATTTCATCCCCAAAATACATAAGAGCCTTACAAACCCTCCAGGCAGGCCTATCATTTCGGGTATTGGGTCACTCACATCAAATTTATCTTTATTTATAGATCACCATCTTCAACCACTAGTTCATCAGATCCGATCCTACTTGCGTGACACTACACATGTCCTCCAGTTACTGAGGGATCTGGAGTGGAAACCCGAATACACCTGGGTAACAGCAGATGTGACATCACTGTATACCACCATTAATCATGTGAAAGGATGTCAGGCCATCACACGCAAGTTGGAATCGGATAATACTACACCATTAGCATTAAAGTCATTTTTAGTTAATAGTATTAATTTTATTTTAACACATAATCACTTTCAATTTAATTCACGATTTTTTTTACAGGTCTGTGGAACGGCGATGGGCACGAGGTTTGCCCCGAGCTATGCTAATCTTTTCATGGACAGTTGGGAAGAAGATTACATTTGGAACAACTGTCCACTCGGGGCCCACCTCGTGCTATGGCGCCGTTTCATAGATGACGTCATATTCGTTTGGTCAGGCAGCCAGGTACAGCTTGAGTCGTTTTTTATATATTTAAACTCTAACGATAGGGATTTGAAATTTACATTCAACCACCATAAGGAACATATAGAATTTTTAGACCTCGCCATTTATATCAGTAACAACAAAATAGAAACTAAAACTTTCTTCAAGTCTGTCCAGGCTAACAACTACCTCAGGGCAGACAGCCAGCATAACCCTAGCTGGATCCGGAATATTCCTAAGGGTCAGCTCACCCGCCTTAAGCGCAACTGTTCTAATTCAGAGGAGTATGCGCTCCAGGCGAGTGAGCTTAAAGATAAATTCCGTGACAGAAGTTACCCAGAAAATTTACTCGAGGCAGCTTCCCTTCAGGTGGAGAAAATTGAGAGAGACACACTGTTGGAATATAAAGATAAGAACAAAAAAGCATCTAATGAAAACAATAGTGTCTCTTTTATCACTCAGTACAATGAGATGGCGCCAAAAATTCGTCAGATTTTTAATAAACATTGGCCCATGCTCTTGTGCGACACGACTCTATCTAAATGTCTCCCAGAAAAACCAAAAATAATTTTCACAAAAGCACCAAATATTAAGATGCGTCTAGCACCTAGTTGTCCGTTGGAAAAATTAGAACTAAAACCAAAAAGCGCAAGAAAAGGTTTTTTTAAATGCACCAAATGTATGGCTTGTTCATTTAGTAATACCACTGACACCTTCCAATCTAGTGTTACAGATAAAACATACACTATTAAGACGTTTATAAACTGTGATTCCACATTTGTAATTTACCTACTGCAGTGCCCGTGTGGCCTGCAATATGTGGGCAGAACTGGAAGAAGTTATAAAAGAAGAGTGTATGAACACATCTATAATATAAAAAGAGGTTTAAATACACACAGTGTGTCTCACCACTTCAACATTTATCATAATAGAAACCCGATGGGTCTTAAATGTCAAGCCATTGAAACTGTACAACATAACTGGAGAGGTGGTAATCTATTGAAACAGATCAGTAGGCGTGAAGCCTACTGGATCTATGAATTAAAGACACTTTCCCCTAATGGACTCAACATTGATTTTGATCTAGGCGTCTTTTTAAAATAACTTTTTAAAATAACTTTATAAGAGGGTTTTTTATAAATAAGTTTTTTAAACAATAAATTTTTAATTAATCATAAGGTTCAATAGATAGTATATTTATTTTCTTATATATTTATATTTTTATATTATATATTTTCAAACTAGATTTTTTATAATGGGTATTCAGCAAATAATAGCTGCTGCAATTATGAAAGCCAATAGCGTGCGGATGAGTCCACATCAATGTGGAGAAGAGCTATTTAAAACAGCACTAATTGCACTAAGTGCATTCATTATATTATCTGTTTTAATCTGATAAAGTTGGTGTATTATACATTATTTGTAATAACTGTTGAATTTTATGTATTTTTAACATATTTATGTGTACTAATGTTTGTATTTATGTTGTCTAGTTGTATGTTAAGGCTGACTTATACACAGGACGTGATTGACAGGCAGTGCATCCAATCACGGTTTGCAAAACGAATTGTGATTGACACTCTAATCAACCAATGAAGTATGCCCTGTCTGTATTTAAAGTCACCATGGACTGTGCTGATTTATCCCCTGAAGAAGTGCGCATGCGCACGAAACGCGTTGGGCCAGAATCATTTAGCAGTATCACTTGGCAGAGGAGCAGACCTTTTCAGCAGCCCCTGGAGCCGCAGCATACAAGCTGCATTATCGGCAGAAGTACCGGGTGTGTAGTCCCGCCTGCTGTGATGCACTTCCGGACGCCAGTGAAGGAGAGTCACGTGGAGTGAAGGGAAGCATCGCCATCATCGGCCGCGGCTGAGAGAGCTCCCCCAGGCACCTACACGCGGCGCGTGTCTACCAACACTACCCGCCGGACACCTATACCCTCTTATCTGCTCGTGTTCTAGGGACTTGCTGTAAGTAGGATTCCGGTTTTAAAACACCGGATCCTAATCCTGCTCATCACCAGTAACCTGCATTTTTATTGTTCATTAAATATTCCTCCTTATATTAGTCAGCCTATTGTTCAGTGTTATCTGTGTATGTTTGTCTATGTCTATGTGTTTTTTGTATTAACCTCACAGTATTACACTATGATCTTTCTCTTGTCTCCCCTGCATGTATAAATCATCCTGCTGTTGAGGCACCTGCTGTCCACTGGATCAGATAAACACCCATTGGACATTTCCAATCATCCATTGAACTTTTATCTCACATTGGGACTATAAGGCGCTGGTCTGTATTGTTTTTCTTCCAGACCCAGAAACGCTACAAACCACCTTCTGGGCTACTGTGTGTGTGTGTGGCATAGTCCTTCCCACCTCAGTGCCGGGGTCAGGTCTTGTTTGTGGGCTTGCACAAGCGTTATACCAGGGCGCTGGAACCCGGTGTCGAGTACTTCAGCAGAAGAGGAGGAGAGAAGCTGACGGTGGAAGAACAGAAGGAGGACGTCAACCAGCAGAGGATGACCATGGGCGGTGGAGGGAGAGAGGAACGGCAGCCTCCAGAGGATGACAGCAGCCAGCGATGGAGGGAGAGGAAGATGTCATCCTGCAAAGGACGACAGCAACCGGCGGTGGAGGGAAAAGAAGATGGCATCCCTCAGAGGACGACAGCAGCCGGCGGCAGAGGGAGAAGAAGATGGCAGCCTGCAGAGGACAACAGCAGCCGGCGGCGGAGGGAGAAGAAGATGGCAGCCTGCAGAGGACAACAGCAGCCGGCGGTGGTGGGAGAGGAAGATGGCAGCCTGCAGAGGAAAAAATTACCTGGTGGCAGAGGGAGAAAGGATGGCAGTATGCAGAGGACGACAGCAGCTGCTATTGCCCCAGTTTGGGTGGTTAGGCCTACCAGAAAGGTTGCGGGAGGGGATAACCCCTTCATTACTAGAGCGGTAGTAACCACTGTGGGTTTAAATGTGCCGGTCACATGACGCGGGAGAATTTAAACATGATGTAGATACAGGCCCTTCATACCTGTAACTCGGGAAGCAGGGAGACCCGAGGCTGAAATTAATGCGTTTCAGCATTGAAAACCTCCTGCTTCAATAATATGGTATTAAAAAAAAATGCACGATCGCCTATTAGAGGTGTGCAGGGAGAGTGACTGATTCTGTCTACTCTTACTGCGTCTCCCTTACAGATTGATGCGGTCCGGTAGGATTCACACATCAGTATTCCCATTCATAAGTAGGGACCCAGGCTGTGTTAAACCTGATGGGCTATTAGTCTGGTTGCAGGGATTCCATGAGCACATGGGACTAGAACCGTACCCAGAGTGCGCCACCAACCATTGTGTTACATCTGTATATCCAGCCATCATACTTACAATGCATTCTTGGAATGTAACTGCGATTTACAGTAGGTATATTTTCCCGCTACCCTGACATATCATTATAGATAAGCTATCTAATATCAACTTTCTAATGAACATAAGAATATATGGGTTCACCTAATAAGTTAAATCCTCTTTATATGTCTATCCTGCCATCATATAATTTAATGATGTTGGTACTCACCGTACTACATTATCATTTCCCTTTCCCTTATTTTGTAACTATTTATTATCTATTCCATGTTTTATTAGTCACAAATGTTTGCCATCAGTAGAGATGTACGACATTTTCGCTGGAATTAGAATCCACTGCGGATTTTTGTGGATCAGTCTGAAAAAGGTAGAGTCCGTTTATCTTCGATCACAAAAAATCAGATTATAGCTCCTTACAAATCCGCAGATTTTGGTGCACATTTGTTTCCTTTTTTACTACTGTCTCTCTCAAGTTGCATACAGTATATAGGTGTGTGTGTATCCCCTCAAACAACATATGGAGAGACACCTCTGCTCAAAAAGGAACACACCTGAGGTACCTGAGAAATATGCTAATGAGATATGCAAAGTACAATTAAATGACTCAAGCCCCACACTTTCTAAAATAATTTCCATAAGAACTATATTGAGTAGACAAGTCTAAGGTAACTTGTGAGGTAATGTTGTCAGTCCCAACAAAATTAGAACCCACAAGCACACTTTGTTGTTGTGGACAGCAGCTATAGCAGCATGTGCAGCAGCTGATGAGTAGCACAGCTGTCACAGCATATTTTTAAGATGCTACTGCTCACACCTGAATCTAATCCAGCTATTACCATATCTCACAGGTATCTCTGATGTGCTCCTATTTCTGCACTTGGAACATTGAACAGGCAATGACAATCAGGAAGTCACAGTGTCTTCTTCAAAAGAAAGCCAGGAGGAGGGGGCAACAGGTGTGAATAGTAGAGCTCAATAGTATGCTGTGACAGTGGTGCTACTAGTCATCAGTTGCTTTAGCTCACACTGCTAGAGCTGCTGCTCAGAATAGCAAAACGTGTGGGTTCTAATTCTATTTGCCAACAATCTAAGAGAAAGCTTATTCAGACTGGTGTGTAATAATTGTAAAACCACACACCATGTACACCATGCTGTATAACCACATTAATTATGTGATCTTATGCATATGTGGTGCTAAGATATATGCTGGGCGGTGTGACGGCACCAATTGGGAGCACTGAGTCTTTGTATACATACACTGTCATGCAATCTTTTAATGATACAGCATGTAACAAAAACTTAAGATTGGCTACAATATTGCCAAGTTAGTAATGTTCACAAAGACAATCTTAAGTTTTTGTGTGGTGTGTGGTTTTACAATTATTACACACCAGTCTGAATAAACTATACACCTACTTATCTGATCCACCTCCCCCACTATCATTTCAACTGGGGAAAGCTGTCAGATATCTACAGGCGAATTGTCCCTCTGGTTTACCATTCCTACAACTAAGGTTCGGAAGTGTTTTGTTTAATATTTATTTTATTGGTTGCGTGATCAGTTGTTATAAGTGTTGTTCGTCTGTGTTTTATGTCTACCCAATTTTTATCTATTAAAATATACCATTAAAGGTTACGTTTTACTCCTCACACAGTATATATAACCTAAGTGAGTGCTGGTACTACAGGGGTCTTTTTCACTTGCTTAGGCAGGTGTTTGTTTGTTCATCTAATTCTATTTGGCCTGACACCAGTACCCCATTCTTCATATGGTGCCTTAGACTTGTCAACTCAGTGTGGTTCTTATGGAAATCCTTTTTGGAAATGTAGGATCATTTAAATATTACTTTGCATATCTCCTAGGTACTTCAGATGTGCACCTTTTTGAGCACAGAAGTCTCTCCCTATATTATTTTGAGGGAGGTTTGAGGTGACACACACGAGCATGCGCACGCACCTTGAGACTATCAAAAAAGGTCTCTTTCGATTCTGGGGTGCGGATTAGATTTTGGTAAAATGTGTGATGGAAATCTGCCGGATGGATTCCGACTGGTTCACCCATATCTAGTCATAACAAAGATTTGAACCTGTCCTTTTATTAAGATAATTAACAGAGCCCCAGTCAACAACATCAGACCACAGTTAGCAACGGGTTACAGAATCCCTGCATGAGGTTACCTTTACCTTTTTAATAGGCTGTACAGTAGTTTTTTACTAATTTTTGAAGATAGTATTTCACACGTAATGGGGGTTATTCATTAAACGGCTATAGTGCTGATGTTAATGGAAGTTTACTTGTAATGGTGCCCTGATCCGCACTATCACAGTTTAATGATTAATCCTTATTGATTCAATCCTTCAGTAAGGAAACCCATTCCAGTCACTAGAGGTCTACCCCATGGTTTGATATCCATTTGTGGATTTTAAGTAGCCCATACAAAATGGGTATCCTGGAATATATAAAAAGAATCCTACTGATGTATGTAACATAGTCTAGCTGTAACTATCAGCAACAGTATTTTCTTCCATACTCTTTTTATTCAATTATATAATTTTTCAAGGATAGATGCATTGAGCTATCAGTTTGTTTTGAAAAATGTCCTTTATCTCACTACCTGTACTGTAGGTTATTGTTTATTGGCAATTTAATCTATTTATATCACTACACCCATTACTGTGTACGGTCTGAATCAAGTTCTTAATTAACAGTTGAGTCTTAACAAAACATTTGGTTGTCTTAGAAGGGTTGTGCTGGTTTTCACAATAGTATACTACATTGCAGAAAAGACACGATTTACTCCTTGGCTGTTAAATTCCTTCCCCCTGTGAGTGACAGCTGAGAGTTGAGTCTATGCATGTGGTTTGACACACTTTAGGGTATTAAGAGTTCTCCAAGCAATAATAAAAGCTTCAGTAGTATAAGCTGCAATCTTCTCCTTGAATTAACAATAAATAGAATATATTTTTTGTTTGGTTAATTAAAGTAAAGGTAGGATACAAATACACGCCCTTTATGACCAAAATGATATATGATAATGATATGTTTATAAGGTTTAAACAATATAAAATATGCATACATTTTTTTTTTTTTAATCATTTTAATAATTTGCAAAACGGTATAGTGAAATGTTGGTGAACACTGTAACCGGAACATTCTGCACTTACCTCTGCTCATACTTGCTGTTATTGGTGCCTTGAGAGCTAGGGAGCATGAATACATTCAATTAGAATGGAGCAAACAAGGTTTAAAGTTTCCCTCCATTCAAAGTTCTAATTGAAAATGTATACAAAGGTAATTAGATTGTAAGCTCTGTGTAGCAGTGACTCCTTTTTCTAAATGTTACTTTTATGTCTGATGCACTTCTTCCCATTATGTGCTATTTGTATTATTTGTTATTTATATGATTGTAATGTGTATTACTACAGTGAAGCGCTATGTACTGTATATTAATGGTGCTATATAAATAAAGACATACATACATACATAACATTTTCAGACAAAATTATGTATTTATACGTGTCTATTTATACTTAACAAAGTAATTTTTTTTGTATATCACCAATCACCTACAGCAGTTTTAAGTGGTAGAACTAATCACTGTCATTATATCAATTTGGTCCAACATGTTACAGCTCCTATAGTCACATCAAGTGCCATCTGTTGACACAAGTGCCTATCTGCTTGCAATTGTCAGGGATTACAGCACAGTACTGTAATTTCAAATAGCTCATTACCATGAAAATAAATTGTAAAGGATCTCCCTCACTGACAAAGACATCTGAACATCTACAAAGGTGATAGGCCACATAGGACATTAAACATTTGTGGCCCTTAAACATTTTGTGCTGTTACAATAGTTTCTCAGTTAGTGGGCTTACTGTACTTCAGTTTGAAGGACACGTTTCTGCATCTACAGTAACTGCATATGTTGGTTTTGTGTCAGGACGGGCTGCACTATTTGTAGCTGCTTTTCCACAACGTTAGTGGTGTTGTATCAAATCACTCTAGAATTCCATAAATCGGGGTTTTTAAACCCATTAGGAACTAGTCTGCGGAACCCGAAAGGAATGTATAGTTATTCCCTGGAACCCCTGAACACTTCTTCATTCTGCGTAAAAATACTTTTAAAATGATTAAATGTATATGTGATACATGTTATATTAAATACAATTTGATATTTTGGAGGCATTGGGAGTTCCAAGGTCACAATGAGTTAACTCTAACATTCAGGGTGTTATCACTCTAAAACAAGTAGTGCAAAGTTAATGCCGCTTTTTCTCTCTTAAAATTTGGGGTCAATAAATAAGTGTATAAAATTGAAAAGGAAAATCTTTCTATGCTTGTCACATCGATGAAGATTACGAACCTTGAAATAAGGGAGGTTGAAACACTTGTGATTATTGCTGACATCCATTGCCAAACAGTCTCTGTCTAGGGATGACAAATTGGTATTGAATATAGATTTTCCTGTCATCAACTCTAAGTAACCTCTTTAATGAGTATAGTGACCTGACTAGGTAACTTTGTTTCCTTTCCCTGTCTTTCTAATCACCCCAAACTGGTCCTCTAATAAATGTAACTAAATATATAGAGATGTAGTAAGCCTTACTGTCCACAGTGTCCTGGGCGAACAAGCAAAATCTTTGGCGATGGGGGAGCAGTATCTGCGAGTGGCCACAGCACCGAAGACGTTAATGGGCCTATGCAGTAAGCGTTCATAAGCCACTTATCGAGCACTTATCGGCCAAAATGCCTACTGCTATTTAGTAAGCCTCGATAAGTGGGCGATAAAGGCCTGAATCGCCACAAATTTTTTTATTCAAAAACAAATCGCCGAGTGAGCGGCGATAAGCCACTTATCACCGCTTTTCGGAATGTTCATAAACTCGTGCAATTGTAGTAGCCGCGAGTAGGTTATCGACGCCTATCGCCGCTCTAGAATGGCGATTTTCTCCCCAAATCCAAACGCCAGAAAAAGTTGGCGGGAGGGTGGGGATAAGCGGCGAGACGGGACTTAGAAAATAAAATGCATGTTTCCTGCATCGGATTGATGCCGGGTGTCTCCGGAGCTGATACCCATTAATATCACCCCCGGAGACCCCCAGCATGAATCCCATGCAGGAAAAATGCATTTACAGGCAACTTCATTACCTTAGTAGCTAACCGATAAGGCAATGAAAGGGTTAACCACCGGTGCCATGCTCATTGTGGGTAACAGGGGTGGGTGAAGGTGGTATTTGGCCCTTGGTGGGTGTTTTGGCCTTGCGGGGGGGGGGGGTTGCGAATGGAGTTAACCCCCTTCATTACCATAGCGGTTAATCCCTTCCGCTATCCACCCGCAAAGCCTAAACACACATCCTTGGGGCCAATACCACCTTCACCCACCCCCGCTACCCACATTAAATACTAACACACACAACAGCCCTACTACCCACCTCCTAGGCCCCCAATAAACATTACAATATCTAATACACAACCCACCCCCCTGTGCCCCCCATAAAACCATGATTTATTATTTTACACACACGATTAATACCCCAGGCTGGTGGGGGTCCCCGGGTGGTCGCGACGGGTGTCCGCAGGCCCAACGGTGTCTGGGGTCCTCCGTGTGGTCCCCACTAAGCTCCGTGGCCTCCAGGTGGTCCCTATGGGTCCCAATGGGGTCCACGGGTGTTCCCTGTAGGTGTCTGTGGGTCCCCGGGTCATCCCCAGGGGTATTTGGGGGCCTATGGGTGGTTCCCATGGGGTCTGGAGGCCCGCGGGTAGTTCCCACGGGTGTCTGGGGGGCCCCCGGTTCTTCGTCCTCGGGTAGTACCTGTGGGTCCCCGCTGCCTGCGATACCAATCCTATATGTAAAAAAATAAACCATGGAGGGTGTCCTCGTCAGCATACTGCAGGGCCATGTCCTCCGTTGCCAGAATAATACATAGCAAAATACATTCTAATGTTCCCTAGCCCCTTAATCACCTTAGCGGTTAATAACCGTTAAAGTAATTAAGGGGTTAACCCACTCTGCCCCGGTACCTACCCGGGAAGCCTAACCACCCACCCCGGACCCATTATACCCACCCTGTACCCATTGATTGTTATAGTGGTACATCATACCCATATATTAATATAGGCATGATAAGCTACTATGGCACTCAATGGCCACCTAAACACCTAAACACCCCTATTCAATAAATTAAAACCAACACAACAAGGATTTAATTCAACCATTAACCAACAAAGCAATTAATTAATAAAACAACTCGGCTAAACAACTATTCAAAGCATTACCCAACACAAGACATCATTAATTAAAAAAGAAAATCAATTGCCAAAAAAATTAAAATTAATGCTGCAAAATGACAATTACATCCACAAAATAAACACACATAGAAAAAATATCGCTGGGAGAGGCAGCTCTCTTTGGGCTCTCTCTGCAGCAGAAAGGAATCGCTGGGTAAGGCCTTTTCAGAGAGGCGATCCTATCGCCGGCGGCAACTCGCCCATTTTGGGAATTTTGCTATCACAGGTAATCGACGCTTTCTGAATACCGTGATAGCAACGCTCACAAAAACGGCGATTTAAATGGCCTGGCGATTTTTTTTATGAATCTTTACTGCATAGACCCCCATGTCTCGTTAGATCTGTAGAAAGGAAATCTTGTCCTAAATTTGGGACATTTTGCTCTCCCAACCAACTTGAACAGGGACATTAAAAATTAAATTCTCAACAGCGCTCCTAAATTGTAGACAAATTTTAAAACTGCAAAAATCAGCATCCCAAGAATGACTTTTAACCTGCTTCACATTATACAGTATGTACATGAATTCTCAGTCTGTCTGTCATGTATGTGATGTTGATATTGGAAGAATCAATGTTGCATTCAAAAAGCAATTGAATGTTTGGTGTTTTTCCAGAAAAGCACTGTGAAAGTGCACATTCTTAGTCCAGATGGAGAGGACTTCATTTGCTTTTCAGACAAGAGCACTAAGTGGAACAAACAGTTTACCTAATTACACATCCCGAGGACATTCTAAGTAAAGTTATTTACCGCTTGGCTTTCCTACTTCTAACAGTTTTATATTTTTGCTTCTTTAACCATTCTACCTCTTGCTTGATAAACCAGATTGTTTTACATTTTGCATTGCTCTCATTATGACTTACTTTAACAGGGCTGCAGCATGTAGTAACCTACAATGATATTATAAATGTAAAGCCCTCTGCAATATGTATCCCATTCTTTACCGCCCTCTTTTTTGTTTTAGAATTTATTTGATTTGACAATGTAGGCCCAAAAGCTTAAAGGGTGAATTATATTCAGATGTAGCCAACATTATTGCAACCCATGTGCGCTGCAGCGGGACATACACAGCGCGGCATCAGGAGAAGTGGCCATTATTTTGAATAAACCATGTGCAAAATGTGGCAGTTTATCGCACCATTTCACCTGTGGAAGCACGCCATGGGTTGCAATAACATTCGCTACATCTGTACAGATGCAGCGGCCGTTATTTTAAGGCATCACGGTGCCTTTTTCGTGTGCGCTGCTGTACTCCACGCGGCATGAACGCGGGCAATCGCCCCAGGCACAGGTGTTTATTGCGGTTGCTTGGTTTGAATTATATGGATTGTGTGCAATTATACTGTATGCAATGAAATGAATGAATTGTAATGTTACAGTACTGTGCTACTGTGTCAATTTCAGGTGTTTAAAAGCCAGAACACTAAAATGCCATTTTCTGCACTCGCCTGCACTCGCGTCTCAAGGCGGTACGGTTGGAAGTAATCCCGCGCCATGACATGGGTATTCCGAGGTATACACCGCGTGATTTGTTAAAATAATGGCCGCAGCATCTGTATATGCCAAAGAGGCTGTAAATCCCCATACAGTAGATGTCTACCAGTATTTTTGTCCAAAAACAGCCCAAATGGTCGGTTCGGCAGATACAGCATACAGTATAAAGTTCATCTCTAAATGTAAACACCTCTATAACAAATATCACAGTATATATAACACGGCAGATTGGCACCTTTAAAAATATGCCTCTTTTGCAAAGCATGAGTTAATATCTCAGATGAAACAGAAAACAATACAACACAAATTCCAAAGATGGAGTGATCAAAACTGAATTATTAAGCACACTCTAGATAACCACATTTGTTAGTACATGTAATAGTTCTCCAAAATAATGTTTTAGCATCAATATTTCCCCAAAAAAGAAAACTATGAAATTATTTGTTAGAGACATTAAGATAAACAATTTTAAAGCATATCCTTTTATGCACCTCTCTTTAATTTAAACTGCCGTTCATAGGTAATAAAGCGTACAATATCAATACCAATTTTTTATATTTCTTGAATAAAAAGAGAGATATTCGATATCCAGATGCAGCCAACATTACTGTCTCTGGTGACGCAACCGCTGTGGTCGCAGCACTGGAGGTTTAACACTCTGGAGGGTCTCATTTAGAAGCACGGACCCCCGCAGCACGATCACAGCAGCCACTGTTTCCGGCGCTGCTGACTTTTTTCATTCTTCGACCAGGGCACCCGAGACAGTGAGTCTTACTACATCTGTACCCAAGAGGAAATGTTTTAGCAACAATATTTATCCAAAATAGAACACAAGTTAGCAATATATTTATAGTGAACATTTGTTTCTATTTGCAAAATAGGGAAGTTCAACAAGTCAGATAAAGTATGCTCAATACATTTAAAAGTGCTCTTCTGGCAACTGTCCAAGAGCATGTTCCATATAAAATCGGAATAGTATTAACACGCGTAGCTCCATTTATGTGTATCATGTTTATTTAGCTTAGGAGATGTTTGTGGTAGAGCTACTTCTACAGTACATGACTTCAAGTAGCATACAGTATGTGACAAAAGAAGCACATTACAAGCATTGGATATAAGCCCAGATACATTTTGACTTTCTTTCTTCTTTGCTTCTGTCACGGGATCATCTTGTACTTTTCCACACACTTGCCTTTTTTAAAATAGTTCCAGATGGAAACTCACCAACACCAGGCAATAGCTTGGCACACTCAGAGGCGTCTATATCCCATTTAGGATGTCACCCTGACAATCAATGTTTGTTCTGTGAACCTAGACAACAATAAACACAGATATAAATTAAAACACTATGCAATGGTGTATGTCTTGATTGTGATACTATTGATTTTATAGTGATATAGTAGTTGAGATTGAGAAAGACATTTGTTCCTTAAATTCACCATTTTATGCCAAAATTAGCCAAACAGACAATTCAGAAGGGCGATGAGTATATGATAAGATTGACATAAATCCAAGCAAAAAAAATGTGGTATTTCATTTTCACAAGAATCAAATAAGAAAATGTATAGGGGTATATGCATTAAGAAGTCCTGATGTATTTGCAAAAAAATAACATTTTTTACATGTTACTGGCACCATACTGTATGTATTAACAGCAATTATACTGAGGCTTATGTATCAAGAATTATTTATGCCTAATTGGTCATTTAAGATTTCTAGTAGTGTTTTATGTTTTTTTCCGTTTTATTTTTGTTTTATGTGATATTCCTACTTTCGCTCTTTGAACAGTATCAATTTGCATTTTTATAATGTTTACCTTTAGAATAGTTTCTTATTAGAGACAACTACATACATATGGTTCACTTTCAAATGGCCGCTGGCATCCCATAGATGTGGTAGCAAAGTGTTGCAGATGGCTATTGTTTGCAAAACAAATGCAGTGAAATTAACTGAGCACAGAAACCCACTGAGAACCACTCAAGTGTTTAACTTTGTGTTATTTCAGACATTATATTGTGGAAGAAAAACACTATAAAAGAAGGTTATTATTTAAATCCCCAGATCACTTGCAAACATCAACTCCAGATTCAGCATAATGATCAAACTGTGACAGAACCGATGAATTAATGTAATCAAGTACAGCAGTTGACAGAAAGACAGATAGTAATAAATCTCACTCATGATGTGCTTTACTTACTTGAAAGGATGGTAGGCACATCTATCCACAGGGCCGCCAACAGAAATCATGGGGCCTAGGACAAATGAAAGGAGTAGCCCCCCCACCCCAACCCACAGTGCACCTATCATGGAAAAAAATTTTTTAGCGGGCAACATTTGCGGAACTGTTTTCTTCTTATTGTAGTACGGAAAAAAACATTACACTGCAATCTGTTTATTTTAATATTTTCAACAAAAGACAAAGATACCCAATGCTACATCCAATGTGACAAAAGGCCTGGGGGGGATTCAGTATGGGCCTGGGGGGGATTCAGTATGGGCCTGGGGGGGATTCAGTATGGGCCTGGGGGTGGGGGGTTAAGTATGGGCCTCCCTGCTGCACAGGGTGGGAGGTAGGCGCGGGGGAACAAGGTTGGCGTGCGCTCGACAGGGCACGTCCCCCTACAGCCCACATTCCCTTTGGGTGCCATGCAGTCAGGGAGACAGAACCGGGGGGGAGCGAGGAAGGGGTACGATGATTGGGGGGCAGCCCGCCGGATGCACGCCACTCATACCATCCCTGGGCCCTGCAGGTCGGACACCCTGCTTCCCTGTGCATGTGTGCCGAGACCTCTGTGCATGTGCACAGGGATCGTCTGCATTTTTTTTCTGACACTTTTTTTAATGACGAGATGGCCGGCCTGACCCACCAGTCTCGGGACGCCAAACCCGGCAGATCCCCCTGCTGGCAGCCCTGTCTATCCATATAGCAGACACTACTTCCCAAGCATTAAAAAATGAGCTTTCACCTCTAAGTCTAACATAAACAGTATACTCAACATTCAACAACCTAAATGTTTTCTCACCTGTTTTGGCTTAACCAACATCCATGGCTTCATAGATTGCTCACTGCATTTCTCATAGTGGCCACTAACTCTCTCTATATAATTCTATATGGATGTATGTACATTCCTCTGTGAAAGACTGATTGGCCTGCCAGTCACCCAGTCACAGGCAGCGAGGATGAACATTCCTCCCCCTCTGTGATAGGCTGATCGGCCTGTCACTCACCCAGGGACATTCTGTGTAATGAGACTGCATATTGGCTGTGTAACATCCTAAGTGTCACATATGGATTGTCTGTGGAGTTCTAATTAGAGATGAATTGGAGGGGAAGAATACAAGAACTAGACACTGCACTTCATAATCAACACTGCAACTGTGAGAACTTGACTTTCTAAATTCTCTGACAATTTTTTTTCACATCTAAAGACTAACTTTCTAAGCTACTGTGTAATATTATATGCTACACTATACATCCTTCAGCTTCAACTTCAACTCCTCATATCCTACAATACCTGGGAACTCGCTTCTCCAACCTCTCTCCCTGCATCTCATTATGCCCTCCCTATTGTTTTTTCTGTTTGTTGTTTCCTAATTCCTTTGTAAACCTTTCTGTTCTCTCCAACTTCCCCACTCTCCTCCTATACACATTTATTAATCTCTCCAGAAATGCTTGTGCCTATACACTGCATCACTATGTACACACCTTTCTACTGTATACCCCTCAAGAAAAAGCACCCCCACAAATCCTCTTCTCACCTCCTCTCTCCCTCTACTCCTCCTCCTTGCTGATGGGGATATCTCTCCTAATCTTGGACCCAGTCATATACACACCTGCTCTCACTCATACCTCCCTGCTTCCTCTTTCCCTGCTAATGGCGGTAATTGATCTAAAATAATAATCGACCAACCAAGCTCAACTATCAAATGAAGCATCCCAATAGCCTGCACGCATGCCTACTGTCCCACAGTCAGTCACTCCTATCAACCATTGTGGCCAAGCACTGCCATCTACTGCACTTACCCACCGTTAAGGCCAGGTACTGCCATTTCCTGCACTTATTGCCTCAGCTGCTGTCTCTGTGATTCTCCCAACATACCACTTAGATTATAAGCTCTCCGGGGCAGGGATTTATTTTCCAATTGTCTGACTTTTCTGCGCTTATTGTATTATTATAATTCCCTGTACTGTATTGTCTTTGTAAAGCACTAAGTACATGTCAGTGCTATATAAATAAAGAGGACAGTTTGAGAGTCTCTAGTAGGTTGTTCCAGTCATGTGGTGCACGGTAACAGAAGGAGGAGCGACCAGATTCTTTGTTGAATGATGGGACCATGAACAGCTTTTTGGAGTCGGTTCTCAGGTAATAAGTGATGCGTGTGGTAGGGGTGAGGAGCTTGTTTAGATAGCTGGATATCTTGATAAAGGGGAAAAAATAACTTGGTGCTTGAGAATAAGTGAATAAAAAAATTAGCAGCTCTAAAACCCAATGAGAACTACCTCTAAACTCTAAGCCGGATAGCTTGCCCAGAAAGTATTTGAAGGCAAGATACAAAAAATTTACTTTGCGCCTGAATTCAAGATATAGCCAATATAGTTATTGGAGCATTTAGCAGTGATGTGTGTTGTAAACACATTGTAGGAAAAAGGGGCATATTGAGTTGTAGAGGGTATTTACTTTGCTAAGGTGAGTTTGGGTTACTATGTCCCCATAGTCTATTATTGGCATTAGCATCTGTTGTGCAAAGAGCTTTCTTACCAGCGGGTTTAGGGAGGATTTGTTCCTATAAAGTACACCTAGTTTGGCATAGATTTTGGATGTCAGGGTATCAATATGAAGATCAAAAGTTAAATGGGAGTCAAGCCATATCCCAAGATATTTAAAACTAGAGGGGCAAGAGTGGTGTTACAGTTTTGTGAGTGATTAAAAAGAGTTTATAATCCAATGTTCATCTTGAAAAATCAGATTGAAGAACATGTTCAAGGTCAGAGATACTAGGGCTGTGTACATATAAGATTGTGGCATCTGCATACATGTGAATTAAAGTGGCCTCACAAGATGTAGGACTATCATTAATGAAGAGTGATGTAACCCCCCCCCCCCTTTTGTGGTTACTAATGTAGTTTGAGGAGTTAATAGAAAGCAATAGATGGCTCCACTCTGTGATGACACAGGAAACTGTGTCACAGAGCATAATAGATAATAGTAATGGGATCCGTGGAGAGGCTCCGGTTCCAGGAGGAGAGGAGAGTAGGAGCCTTGGGAGTAGTGGCAGGAAAAAAGTTCCCTTAATAAAGGAGAGATTAGGCCCCACTGTTTGTTGTGTTTTAGTTATGAACAGTGCCCTAACAGTTAGGATCCTTACACAATGATAAGAAGATATATGCAGGTCCCAGAGAGGGAATGTAGACATGCCACAAAGAGCTGCTTAGATAGGGCTCTGGGATGTCAGGGGATCAGCCCCACAAGTGGATCCAAATACACAGAGTTTATATCCCTTGAAGAAGTGGCAGCTCCACGCCTGAAATGAAGGGTAATAATGATCTCCCCAGAGCAGGCCAGGATCTCAGAAGAAGCCTGAAATAGCAGGATCACATGGATTATGTTAAATAAGCTAAATGAGGATGGCCTGGTCCCAGACAATTTTTTCTCTCAGTGTAACGGACGTGCTCACCACAAACCAGGACTGACCACGGGGCTGAGGTGGGGATATGAATACACCGACCTTAGACCACGAAGCCGGTTCTGGATTGCGCAGTTCATAGTCATTCATAGTAGGGTCAAGGTTGGAGAGTGTAGAGTAATCCTTAAGCAAGCCAGGGTTGGAGGGTTTGAGACATCAGGGTAATTGATATCCAGGCTGGAGTTTGGCAACAAGGAATAAGGTACGCAGCACTTCAGCGTAGCAGCTGCTCTGCGGGAATGGCCTCTGCACGAGGAGCGGAGCGGCCCATAACAAAGGCCTATGCAAGGCAGGAAGGCAGCATGCCTCAGGAAACAGAAAGCTGAAGGTTAACGCTAAGATCCAGTGCTTCAGCACAGGAACCAGGACATGGCCTCTGCAATGGAGAAATGCAGCAGGCTCCAGGAACCAGACCTCGGCAGGGCAGGCAGCAAGCCTCAGGGTACAGGAAGCTGAAGGATTGCGCTGGGGATCCAGTGCTTCAGCACAGGAACCAGGACATGGCCTCTGCAATGGAAAAATGCAGCAGGCCCCAGGAACTAGAACAATAATACATGAACAACACGGCCAAACAGCAAGCTTGTGGCAAACACAGTTACATCCTATGAGAAAGGACTATGCTCGGCACTGATGCAGTGTGAGAGAATAGTATAAAAAGGCCAGCGGGCCAATCACAGGAGAGAAGTGTGAGGACATTACTCCAATGAGAGAGCACCGAGGCAGGACTGCAGTAATTGCCAACACAGGTGGATGTGAGGAGAGGTTGTCTGGAAACAGCACAGTTCTGTAAGGAAAGGGTTTCCACCAAACCCAGGAACGGATTCCTTACACTCAGTAACAAGTGCAGGCACCTCACAGGAGTGTTGAGAGGGCACCCAGGGAAGAACTATGTCAGAGTGATACCTGTATGGAAGGAACAATGTACAACAATGTTCAACATTCTTGTATATGTGAAAGAAGTGTTCCCAAACCAGGGAACATTGAATTACTATTGAAGTTGTACTATAAAAACTACTGACACCCATCATTATCATCACCCAGCTCACCACATCCAGCACCCTGGGACAAGGTAATCTTACACACAATATACACTGACATAGTCTCCCTAGAATGCTGGGCAGGGAGGGTTATACTAAAAAGAGAAGGGGCCCCTATAACAGAGCCTTGTGGGACCCCGCAGGTGATATCCAAAGGGTTAGTATTAGAGCCTGAGATAGAAGTAGTAGCTGAAGGAAGACAGGGTGCACTGATTTGAAGTATTCAAACTAATTTATAGAGCCAAACACAACGTTTCGACCTTGACAGTCTTTATCAAGTGAAGTCTAAGTGGCATAATGCTTAAATCCTATGAAATCCATTATATAGCACCCACAAACCCACAATGCTCTCTGTTTAATCATCCTTGATGAAATTCACATGTGCTGAAGTAAGTCCTAATCATCCCAAAACACCATCTATTATGCTGCGTGTCATCCACTCATGTATTGTTTACTCTCTCTTGCTGTAGTCCGCGTTGAGATTAATCCGGCATCGCTATCTGCTGTCACAGTATAGTATGCCTCCCTTATGTGCTGTGTGATGACAATTTGATCCCCCGACATCATCACGCCTCCCGTGTTTATGGAACGCATCCTTCTTGCACTGCATGTCACAGGTCCTATTCTCCTGGTCCCCCGACGTCATTACATTCCTTGGCATCAATTGGAGGCGTCTGTCAATCTGATCCTGCATCCTCCTTCACCGATTCGCCTCGCCCCTATTGCATCTCGTATCCCAGGGAAACAGTTGCGATGCTCATCTGAATGTTGTCATTTGTAAGCCAAGTACATAAAACACAAGAAAGGGCTATATCAGCATAATGGATGTAAACAGTCTCTATCCAATAACACTTTATCCCTACTGTGACCAGTGAAAATAATAGAAAATGTATTCAAAAGGTATAAAAAAATATATGGTAGGTCTCTACTTATAGTAGTTTACAGAATCCCAGAGGTGAAATGATCTTACAGGGATGGATCCATATCAGCAGACAGTGGCAGCAACCTATATCTGTAAATAAGTAGATTATTGCTATCTTTCCTCAATAAAGCAACCTAATGATAAGAAGTCATTCAATCCATTCAGGTATACAGTATCCAATGTGTGTATCCAGTATGCCTCGCGTTGCAGCAATAAAACATCTTTTTATTTTCCTGCTTTGGCTTTTTGTACGTGCTCAATCTCCATTAATTTAAGTGAGGAGACTGTAGGACTAAAATCGGATGTTTTATGAGTGCAGTTTCCTCCGCACAGTAACTGATCTTGCTTTTGTGTTCTATAAATCTAGTTTTTAGCATTCTATTGCTTTTACCAATATAGATGAGTCCACATGGACATCATTTGATCATATATACAATATTGTTAGTCGGGCAGGTAATGCAATCTATTATTTTAAACAGTTTACCACTTCTCGGATGGTGGAACTGGTCTCTTGTGTTCAGGCTGTTGCAAACACTACAGCCGTGGCATTTGTAACAGCCCGCTTTTGGTTTGCTTAAAAAATGTGGAGTTGTGTAGTGATTCGGATTATCAGCTTTGATCAAAATATCCTTTGTATTCTCTCCTCTTTTATATGTTACTAAGGACCTCATCAGTTTGTAATACTCTCCAATTCCCTTTTAAAGTCTTTTTTTATGAAGCCACTAGCAGTTTTGAACTTGCTGACAAAAGTCATCCGTTCATCTTTTTTTATTTCTGCTCTATTTTTAGGTTTAGTGTTGAATGCTGTATTTATCTCTAATCTTTTGTGTCCCCTCTCAACAAATCCCTCCTCAATTTCTTTTAAAGCCTAACTAACTTAGGTTGCCTATCGACAATGCACGTGGCCCTGATCTTTTGTGAGAATGGTAACATATTTCAACCGTTCAGGGTGAAAGCTAGACGCGTGCAGAGTTGCATTTCTGTCTGTGAGCTTCCTGTATAAATCACTATATATGTTAAAAGAACATCAAGATAAGAAATTTGATGTTTGCTCCAATTCTTCGTGAAGCGAACTGTGGTGTCAAGCCCATCTCGATAGGCAAAAAATGTAATTAACTCATCTGCTGTATCTCCCCAGAGGAAAAACAGGTCATCTATATATCTGCAGTAGAAGCGCATTTTGTCGTAATATGGTGTCAGAAAGATAAACCTCTCCTCAAATTCAGTCATATATATGTAGCGCACTTTCCCCCACCCCCTTGGAGGATGTGTGGCTACAGTGTGTGTGGTGCAATACCTGTGGCTCATAGGAGGTCTGAGCCTCCGCTGCAGGGAGCCTGGGGTGTATACTGGTATGGTGTTCTTGAGCGCCTCCACTTGTAACGGATTCTATTGTGTGGAATTACCCATTACAGGACCTATATATACAGTATATACTTTTACAATAACCACACACACTGGGTAAAACATAAAATAACAGCTTTACTGCAGGGCAAAAGTATGGCTACTGGTTACAGCCTACCGGCCAGGCCTCACACGGCAGTAACCACCTGCCAAGTGTCCCACAACTGTCCACCGTCCCACCAGTACCTGATGGGGCCCTCGGGCACCCAACTATGCTGGTGTCCACAAGGATATAACCCCTCACCCTTATATGTGGTAAGCGCTGCCACTATAGTGTGTATGATGCACTTTTGCATGGGGTGCCTGCCGGGTGCATCCACACCCGGGCGCGCTGCATCCTGCGGTGGGGTACACGGACCAAATGATGATCCACGACTCTGGCGCTTCTGCCTCCGCGTGGGCTGGTCCCCGTGTGGGGTGTCCACCTCAAAGATTGTCTCTTCCGTGGGATTGTCTGGTCCCAGACCACCAAGGGCCAGCATACCGCTGTGTCCTGGATGAGTCCCTCACTACAAGCTACAGGGCAGTATCTCTATCTATGGGCCTGTCCCTGTAGCAGCCAGAAACTGAGGGGAGTTGGGCTGTCGTATTACATTTAAACCGTCCTTATGAGGAATGATGGTGTATAAGTTGGTCACGTCCATCGTTACCATGAGAATTTCACTCCCATCAAGAGGTATTGAGCGTATCTTTTGTAAGAAATCAAAGGTATCCCTGATATACGATCTACTCTTGACAATCAAAGGCTGCAAGAATGTGTCAATGTACACTGCTAATTGCTGGTTGATTGAACATGCCGCCGAAATGTTAGGTCTACCGGGTGGATTATGCAAACCTATATTGATTTTGGGTAATAGATAGAGCACTGGTCGTCTAAGGCTTTTCATACTACGACAATTAACAGTCTCCTCATCTATCCATAGGTTATCCAAAAGCCCCTCTACAGTCCCTGAATGATATCACCCCGTTTCTTGGCTTTATTTCTTTCAGAATGAGAAGAGTGAGCTTCTAGTTCTTGGGGATTTCAACTTCAATTGGCTCGACCCTAAAAACCACAAAATCCAGATACAACTCAAGTCACTTAACCTAATGCAAATCATTTCCCATCCCACACGGACAAACCTGAAATCTCCCAACCATTCCTTGCAAAACTGGATTCTCTCCTCAAATCCCAGCAGAATCCAATCTTCTGTTATCCTTCCAGACATTTTCAGTGACCATGTAATAATGTACTGTGTAAGGAAAATTAAACCACCCCAACCAAGCCCTCAGGTTCTCCTCACTAGAACATTTAGAAACTTTAACCCACAACAGTTTCTCTCTGACCTTACCAACTGCCCTTGGTACAGAATCGACTTAATTCCCGACCCTGATTCTGTGCTCGACTATTTCCAATCTGACTTCTTAAAACTCTGTGATACCCATGCTCCACTATGCAGAATAAGAGTACGGGGGCCCACCTACCGTGTGTTACAACTGACGTTATAGCACTCTACCAGTTTTGCTTATACCAGGGATGCTTTGTGGAAAAGCTACAAAGTAATTGGCACTACCAAGCATCTGAATCACTACAGATGACTGCGGAACATATGCACAAGGCAAACAAGACACGCAAAAACACAATATTACTCTGACAATCTTCTCCAGAATACATCAAACCCAGCTAACTTCTGGAAGGTTGTCAACAATATATTCCAGCCTTCTAACCATCAACAACCAAGTAATATCACTAAGTAGGATATTACTCTGACAAACCCCACTGACATTGCAAATGCATTCAATGATTACTTTGTGGGGTGTGCTACTAACTTATTAGCGAAATGCAACCTAAACCACAAACATGAATCTCATTCTGAGTACCCCTATAGCCCCACCCTCTCCCAACACTGCCCACAATTTTCCATTTCTCCCAGTATCCGAAGAGGAGATTATACAAGCGCTCCTCAAATTAAAACTAAGCAGCCAATGTGGACCTGACTTACTGCAATCTAAGTTCCTAAGACTTGGTGCCCCAGCCATTGCCAAACCAATTACTTCCATTGTCAACTCTATTCTGTCTGCAAGTCATATCCCCAAGACCTGGAAAACTGCCAAAGTTGTCCCAATCTTTAAAAGTGGGGACAAAAACACTGTCTCAAACTACAGGCCAATCTCTCATCTCTCAATACTATCCAAAGTCATGGAAAAATGTGTTCATTCCCAATTAAGCGATTACTATACCAAGACAAACTTCCCTAGCCAATTCCAATCTCACTTTCGCCCCAAACACTCCACCGTAACTACCCTGCTAAAAGTTTGCAATGAAATCCAATGTGGAATGGAACACACTCACTGGTGCAATATTCCTAGATTTTGCAAAGGCTTTTGATACTGTTGATCATGTTACATTGCTTAACAAACTCCAGTGCTATGGAATAGGGAAGCATGCTTTAAACTGGTTTCATTCCTATCTATCAGGTAGATCCCAACATGTGTCCATCTCAGGCTCTAACTCCAACCCTGTCACGGGAGACTCCTGTGGAGGATAGGATCTCAGTGGCCGGAACAGCAGGAGCATAGTAGGGGTCACAATCAGAGGTCTGGGGCAGGCGGCAGATAGCGAAGTCGGGTAACAAGCAGAGGTCGGCAACGAGGAGACTGGAACAGGACAGGGGTGCAGGAACAGGTCTGGGAGCAGGGACTGAGACCGGGGAGCAGGGACTGAGACCAGGGAACAAACAGGGACAAGCCAGATTACCAGCAAGGGCCTTTACTAAGAACAGAATCAATACAGGAACAGATCAGGATCAAAGACATAGACATGTGCAATAGGAATCTGACTCGAAACAAAGGCAAGGGAACAAACAGAAAGCAGAACTATAAGACAGAGAGAGGACCAACAAGAAGACAGACAGACAGAGGAACCCAGAGCAAACAGAAGGCAGCAGCACACCCGGTGGACAATGAAGAACTATGGCTAAGCAGGAGGTCTAGGAGACCCTGACATTACTCCCCCCTCTCGAGAGCGTTCTCCGGATGATCCTCCAGGCTCTTCAGGGAAACCTTGATGGAAGGCCAACTCAGTGTGTACGTCAAGTGCTGATGGGAAATCTGTGAGAGGTGCATTTATCCTTATCACAGGAGCGTAGGCATCAGCATCAGGTACATTAGGCATAGCAAAGAACTTCACAAGGGATCCATCTAACGTCATAGTAGGGGAATCGGGAACAGATACATCAGATACATCAGGCTCTTCACATGCATCAGTGGGGACATATAGTTCACTTTCCGTGGTCTCTTTTTGTGACCAACATATCTCTTTTAGTTTTGGAATCAGGAACTTCCCAATCGGTACGTACAACTCAATCACAGGGGCATGGACATCAGGAACATGGGCCTTAGGAACGGGTGCATCAGACTCTCCATACAAGTCAATGGGGACATTAAGTTCACTCTTCATGGTCTCTTTTTGTGACTGCCATTTTGTGGTATCACCTAAATTCTCATTAAGGCCAGCTATTTGAGTTTTCAGCTCTTGAAGCTGTCCTTCTGCACTTCTTTTCCCACTCAATGCAGTTGTCAGTTCAGCTTCTTTGGAGTCGAGTTGTGACTCCATATCTCCCAGCTGACTCAGAGTAAAGCTTAAATGTGTTTCATTTTCTTCATTTCTGATCTGCATCTGCCGGTACTCCTCCCGGACCTTGTCCAGCTCCAGCCAGACCTTATCACGGGCTCTGTGGTCCAATAATTTGCAGGCATCAGCCATTTTGACCTCATAGCGCAGTGTCAGGCCAGCCACTTGACAGACGGACACCTCCTCTCTCTCCTCCTTTTTGGCAAGCTGTGTCTTGGGCTCTGCGATCTGCGCCTGCAGCGCTGTGAGTTGCTGAGATGTGTGTTGAGCTGCTAGTTTTAGCTCTTCCATTTTTAGGCGTTGCTGCAATTTCCACTCCTCAGCGAGAGACCCCTGGTTGAGTGCATCCTGCAATTCTCTTCTCAGGGCTTTCATCTCTTCACTGTGATCATTTTGAGCTTGCTTCCATGCATCCCTCATCACGTCTTGGAGCTCTGCAAATTCCTTTGCTAGGGTCTCAGCAACTTGCCTTTTCTCTTGGGTGTACTGGCTGTTAGGGATGGAGCAGTGTCTCTGCTCCTTTAAGTCTTGCTTCAGTTTCTGGACCGACTTGTGCTCCCTCTCATACAGGGTCACCTGGGCTCTAAGCTCCTCCACCAGCGAGGCTCTGGTTATGTTCAGTGTGGCCTTCAGCTCCTCATGCTGTTCTGTGGGGACACATTGGGTACACAAATACTCTTGCAGCATCTTTACTTTGTAGGCAGTCTGGAAACTTTCTTCCTGCAGAACTCGCTGTTTTTCCTCAGCCTTCACCCATCTCTCCTTCGTGTCCTGCAGATGTGTATGCAATTCTTGCAGCTGACTCTGCAGCATATTTTCTGCTTGTGTGCGCTGCTCCAGCGAGACACGTTCTTCTTGCAGCACTCTCTCTGCATTCTGCAGTGCTGTCTGCACATCTAACTTTTCCTGGGCTAACTGCTTCTTCTCCTCTCCTAATTCATGGAGTTTCTTATCTCCTTCACTGACTAGAGATTCTTGCACTCTTGGGTTACAGTTTCAAAACTGCTATTTAACCCTCCAAAGATCTCTCTCAATGAGCATAGTTCTGTGTTTAAGTGGCAACTCTTCTCCTTAGAGGCTTCCAGCTCTGTAGTAAGCCTGTGAACCTCTTTCTGAGATGCTTCCAGTGCTGCACCAACTTGAGCCATGAAACTCTGGTACTGGGCATTATCCGCGTAAGCCTTCTCCAGCTTACTTGACAAGATCACCCTGTCATTCTCCAACTGATACTTTTCTTTTTCCAAGTCACTCTCTGCTTTTTCCAGTGCTAATTGCATCCTTGACTTTTCTTCTATTAATAGTCTCTTCTCCTCTTCTAATTCATGGAGTCTTTTATCTCCTTCACTGGCTTGGACAAAGAAGTTCTTACTCATTTGGTTTATAGTTTCAAACCTACTATTTAACTCTTCAGAGGCATCTCTCATAGAACGTATCTCTGTTGTAAAATAGCAACTCTCCTCCTGGGAGACTTTAAGCTCTGTATTAAGCCTGTGAACTTCTTTCTGAGAGGTCTCCAGCGCTGAGTAAGCTTCATCCATTAAACTCTGGACATGGACAGAATCAGCGTATGCCTTCTCCAGTTTACTTGAAAGGATCACCCTGTCCCTCTCCAACTGATCTTTTTCTTTCTCCTGGAGAACACGCTTAGCAATTGCTGAGGATAGACAGCTTTGTAGTGCAGCCTTGGTTTCTTGCTCTTTATCTAAACGTCCATGAAGACAATCAATCTCTTTCCATGCAGATTGAAGTGTCTGAGTTAGGTCATCTTTTCCTTAATTTAATACATCTTTCTTTTCTTCCACTATTCTTGGGATAAGTCTGTGAGTTGACTTAAGCTGCAGCATATCTCTTTCATCAAATGCAGACTCTCCTGAGGTTAAAGGTTCATCCTTAATTCCTTTTGCAACTTCTACAGTAATACCTCCTTTCTTTTTCTTCTTCTTCCTTGCTTTGAGAAGTTCTGAAGAATCAGTGGTACTGTGTTCACATTTACTGCTCAAGACTGGTTTTTGAGTGGGAACCATAATTTCAGACATGGGGAAACCACACTTCCCAAGAAACCAGTAAGGAGGAAATGTGTCTTTAAAGCAGAAGCATTAGAATGAACAACGGAAATATTAGACACAGAGAGACAAGATAGGAGAGCTGACCCTTTTGAGACCTTAGCATCAATCACAGAGATATCATAAATGCAAGGAAAAAAACATAAACAGAGAAACCCGTAGTTATATCTGAATCTTTAGAAATCATTCATAGGGATTTCATATAGACAGAAAAAACCTGCAGTTAAATATGAATCTTTAGACATCAGGTGTAGGGATATCATATAGACAGAGAAAACCTGCAGTTAAATATGAATCTTTAGAAATCAGGCATAGAAATATCATAGACAGCAGGAAACTACTACAGAAAAAACTTGCAGTTAGATCTGAAACTTTAGAATTAAGCATGGAAATAACAGACAGAGAAACAAACTACAGGGAAACCTAAAACCTTGCAACCAATCATAGGAAGAACTACAGATTGCAGGAAAATCACAGCATGCAGTGAAATAATGGGAGAACTTTTGTCTTTTGAAACAGGGACCCTGTGAACAGCAGGGCTATTAGAACAAGTTGTTTGGCAGTCAGATTTATTGCTGGCTACCTGTGACATCACGTCACTATACACTTGTATAGACCTTGTACAAGGGTGTGATGCCATATCATATAGTCTGAAGAAATATGAAACGATAGCCCCTACACAGCTGGATTTCTTAATAGATGGGATTAAGTTTATCTTGAATCATAATGTATTCTGGTTTGGGGGAGACTTTTATCTCCAAACTATGGGAACTGCGGTGGGCACCAGGTTTGCCCCCAGCTACGTGAATCTTTTTCTTGGTTGGTGGGAAGATCAAGTCATCTGGTCCAATCAGAGTTGGGGAGCAAACCTGGTGCTATACTGTCGCTACATTGACGACATTATTATTATTTGGAGAGGGGATCAAACGTCATTACAGGATTTTTTTAATGTTATTAATCAAAATAATTTTAACCTGAAATTCATACACAGTATCAGTACATCAAGGGTAGAATTTTTAGATTTGGAGATTTTTATTGATTCAGGCAATATTAACACAAGAACACATTTTAATTATAATTTCATGTGTCCTGGAGTTAAAGTGGAACCACGCACCGGGGGATCCCTTTTCTTTCATATTTCAAAACTAAAGCTGTCTCACATATTAATCTGGTCTGTAACTGCTCCATATGCCTATAATATATATTATCTCTAACTGTGCATGCTATGTCTTGTATATAATATATACCCTATTCACTTATGTCACTGTATTTGTAACCATGTACTATTTGTCATCTTAACTCAATGCCCAGGACATACTTGAAAACGAGAGGTAACTCTCAATGTATTACTTCCTGGTAAAACATTTTTAAAATAAAATAAATTTTATCCCAGTTGTAGAATACCCTTAATTTCTGTCTGATATTTTAATGTCAATCTGTGGATTTACTGCAAAAAAAGATTTCAAATTAAGATTACTTTCGAATTTGAATAATTCCACCTCTAGTTCAAAAGGATCAGATCTTATGGTGGGCACAAAGGAGGGACCTTTTGACAAAATCAAAATCTCCATTTCTGATAATTGATTATTGGAAAGATTAATAATCAGATTGTGTTTACTTAAAGCTGACGTGGATGCGGTGTGCCTTGCCTTTGTCTGAAAAAGGATGTCCTTCCTTGTGGTAATCCTCCCTCAGCTGACGGACCAGTGTCAGAATCACCTGTAAAGACTGTTGGTTTTCTTGATGTTATCTTTGTTTTATTTTGGAAATTGGGGCGTCTCTCAGATTGTATCCAATGATATCCTGTATTATCTTTATAATCAGTTACTATTTTCTGAAAACTTCTGTTTTTTTAAAATGAATCAAATAATCTTTAAACTTTTGAAGTCTTTGTTTTAACTCATCTAATGATTTTACAGTTATTTCACTTTGGCGAGTCTGCTCAATAGTGATCTCTATTTTCAGAATATCATGCCTAACGGTGTTCAACTGTTTGCCCACTTCTTCTATTACCAATAGAATTAGATCAAGCGATGTTCTGTTTAGAATTTTGCACCAATTATCATAGACATCATTGCTGTCACTCCCAATAGTTGGTAGATTCTTTATTCTAAAGCCCCGGGGTATCAATTTTTGTTTAAGTATTCTGTTAATGTGTTCCCATGAGAATACAGATCTTCTCCTTTTTTTAAGCCTTTCTAAGTCTTTTATACAGTATGATCAATTGGCCTATCAGGCCCAAACGCTTCCTCTGGCGTGGATTTAAATAGAATTTTATTAATTTCTTCGTCATTAAATGTTTTAATTTCTCATTTAACATTCGTTGACCCAAGAGATAGATTAACTAGACCTTCCATATGTTTAAAACAGTCCTTACCCACTTGGAACAGATAGAAAAAAGTATCCGGAATAGGATCAGAGCACCTGTGTAGCAACAGGTCTAAACAATGGTGTTTTAGAGTGTTCAAGGTAATGGTACTGAAAAATAAGGCTCTTGGCCAATCAGTAACACTTTTACAATTTGCTAAACATAGCATACTATAGGGTGCTATCAGCACATGTCTACAGGCAATTAGAGTCCAATACGAATAGGGGTAAGTGCTGCACACCAAAATCAAATTAAATGTAACAAAAGATAGAGTTACCGGTGCTCCCATTTTTGAACGATAGGCTGTATCAAATCCAATACAAGTAGTAGCTGTAGGAAGACAGGGCACACGGATTTGAAGTATTCAAACAAACACAACGTTTCGACCTTGATTGTCTTTATCAAGTGGAGTCTAAGTGGCATAATGATAAAGTCCTTTGAAGTTCATTATATAGCACCCAGAAACCCACAATGCTCTCTGTTTAATCATCCTTTGATTTCTTACAAAAGATTCGCTCAACACCTCTTGATGGGAGTGAAATTCTCATGGTAACGATGGATGTGACCAACTTATACACCATCATTCCTCATGAGGACGGTTTAAATGTAATACGACAGAATCTGACACCAGTTGCTTATATCATGCTCCTCCTTCACTTTATTTTGTACAAAAACTATTTTAAGTTCGGGCATACTTTCTATTTTCAGAGAGCAGGAACGGCTATGGGTTGTAACATGGCACCATCTTATGCTAATCTATATATGTAAAAAAATTGTGAGGCGCTTCCAATAAAGGTGTGATAAATAAATAAATATATAAATATATAGTGATCAATATAAATAGTGCTCAAAAATAAAAATAGCAAAATTTGCTGCTCAACCCTCTTAGGAGAAGATCCAGTTCCTCCTCTCTTGACTGTTTGGAAGAAGCTTGTGGGGAGCGCAGATTTTCACCATATAAAGGGAAGAAAATATATAATAGTGTAGTATATCCAAACACCTGTAGCAATCTGTATGGGGATCGAGATTAGGAACTCACATTCTCCCAGTTAAAATACAGCATTGGAAGACAATCTGTAGACTCTGTAGTTTGTGAGTTCCTAATCTCGATCCCCATACAGATTACTACAGGTGTTTGGATATACTACGCTAATCTATATATGACTGAATTTGAGGAGAGGTTTATATTTCTGACATATTACGACAAAATGCGCTTCTACTGCAGATATATAGATGACCTGTGTTTCCTCTGGGGAGATACAGCAGATGAGTTAATTACATTTTTTAACTATCTAGATTGGCTTCACGAAGAATTGGAGCAAACATAAAATTTCTTATCTTGATGTTCTTTTAACATACGAAGATGGAGTTTTGCATAGCATATACAGGAAGCAGTAAACTAAGATAGAGATAGAGAAGAATCCCCTTAATGTGGCACAGAAACACCCAATAGATTTAAAACACACTTTTATTAATGATTAATTCAAATAAAATGGAGGTGTAAGGGGTAGCGAACGAAACAAACAAACGAATAAACATATAAATAAAATTGGAGAGGCTTCACAAGGTAGGAATGTCTGAAACAAAACAGGGTAAAGTAATTGAATATACCTATATACCCTCTCCAGAGTATGGTGTGTTATGACTGCTAATGTCCTAAGAGGTGTAGTGCACCCAGGATAGTGAGTAATCTGAACAGTCCAGGTAATATACTGTCTGATAGAGATGAAGTACTCTTTAAATGCCAGTAAATATAAGCACTGTAGGGGCCTATAACCTTATAAGGATAAAGCAGGGTGATGATTGGAAAACCGCTTTCAACACATGCGATGGCCACTACGAGTACTTAGTGATGCCCTTCGGCCTATGCAATGCTCCTGCAGTGTTCTAGTTTTTCGTGAACTAAATTTTCAGAGATATGTTAGATACCTCAAGTATCGTATACCTTGATGATATCTATTCTAAAACCCTGCAACAACATCATCAGAAGATGAGGGTGATCCTTAAACGCCCCCTAGAGAACAACCTCTACGCTAAATTCAAGAAGTGCGAATTCGAGAAATCCCGTCTTTCCTTTCTCGACTACCGAGAGACAGAAGAGATCAGCGGATAAGCACCGGGGGCCATCACACCCATACTCCGTCTGGGATAAGGTATGGCTCTCAACGCAAAACATCCGTTTACGCTAGCCTTCTGCTAAACTCAGACCACGGTTCATTGGTCCGTACAACATTAGCTGTTAAATCAATGAAGTCATAATCATATATAGAAAGAAAATAGGGGTAACTACCCCCCGGTGATGCTCTCACCAAACAAGGAAGTCCATATAGGAAGAAAAATATATGTCCATAAAACGGTATAATGCAAAATAAAAGATGCTTGGATTATGAATTCCAATGGGTAAGCCGATGGTGTGTGCGTGCCTGGAAACCCCCACCTCACCTGAATACTGCCGTAGGAGAAGTCTCGCCACGCCGATGGATAACACTCATCCCCACCGATTGCTGTTGAATGGGGTTAAATAACCTCCTCAGCCGAGACCACGATAACCCGGTAAATGGGGACTTGCTGCTGGAAATGGAGCTCCGTATGCAGGGTCTCCCGCCGTCTCCCCCGGGTACCGGATCGATGTTCTCCGAATTGCCGGGTCGTGGCTGTCGGTGGGGTTAGTGCTGGCTGCTGGCAGTGAAGACCGGACAGGACACTCCACTCGTGCGTAGGATGTCCGTCCGCGATGTTGATTCCCGGAACAGGTGAGGGGAATGGTGACCGGCTGCACACTGGCAAAAACCCCGGAACTCTGCAGCTAGGAGAGGAAATCCTCTTGATGTAAACAGCTGCTCCGTGTAGTAGATACCAGCGTGCTGCAATACTAGGTAAAAAATCAGGAACAGGGAGGAAAAAGTAGAGCACTGCTAATGAAAATAAGAAAAAGGGCCAGTTGCAAAATTATTATTTATTTATTAGGCATATAGGCCAAAAAAAGGGGCAGACACACTAACATTTAAAACTCTGACGCGTTTCCCGCCGTGGAGGCGCTTTATCAAAGAGTACTGGTTGTTCCACTCACATCAGATTATATAATGGTCAGAGGTAAGTATACGCCCACAATTAGGTAAAAGTTAATGAAATATGCAATCAGCTGTATCCTCATGCAAGTTAGAGGAGCGCCCTCACCTCTGAACATGACACCAATCCGGTGAGGTGAAACAATCTATCACAATAGACATATAGACATATATTTTTAAAAAGACAAGCAAAAGACTAATGTCTATACAAAAACAAAAACAGTACAGTGTCCAAACTACTCATAAATAAATAAAGAATATTATATCAAACAATAATGTGTCTTGGTGTATAAGAGATATGTATATATATAAAACATAATACTTATATATCATCATCCCCTTAATTGAAGGAAAATGATGTGAGTGTAACCTATTAAGTGTTAAATAGAGAACAATGTATGTGTATGTATGATAAATGTAATAATAAAAAATGATAAATAATATAAAATGAGTATTTATGTGTATAATGAATATAAAAAATAAAAATGAAAAAAGAAAAACTAAAACTGCTGGACAATAGTCTTAAGAGTAAATAACAAAAATGTGTAAATAAAACCAAAAAAGATATTAAAAAACCCTAATCTAACACATAATGTATGATATAATAGTCACCAGATAGATAAGAAAATCATATCAAAAAAATGAACAACAAAGTAATATATATGATAATGTATATATAATGAATTATAATATGAGGCACATGTGTATTGGTAGAGGTATTGATCTGCCAATTTCGCCACATATGAACTAATATCATGATATGGTGACATGTTTTAAAGCATAAATTCAAAGCAGTAAATAATAAGGATATATGATACAGCTATATAAACAGTTTTATACAAATATAATAATTGTCAATGAAATATAATAATGCAATATTGAATAAACAAATCTAGAAAACAGATTATCAAACAGATATATGAAAACATGTACATAAATTAAATACATGTAAGTCAATAATAAATATAAATCACAAAGAAGGCAAGAACTATTAAATACATATAATGTTATAAAAAATGCTTTAGTTCCCAATCAATATTAATGCCTGAGGGTTGCATAGTGTCTAAGCTGTAAATCCAGAACATTTCTTTTCTATTCAATATGCCCAACCTGTCTCCCCCCCTGATAGGGGCATGTATGTGGTCTATTCCAGAAAATGAGAAATTTTTAATAGTACCCTGTGGGCAATTTGTAAAATGTCTTGAGACTGGGTGTGTTAGATCTTTTTTGTTTATTGCACGGACATGTTCCATGATTCTATTCTTTAAGGGTCGTATGGTACGACCCACATACCCTTTCTCACACCCACATCTCAAGAGATATACAGTGTAACTCGAGTTACAATTAATGAAAGTATGTATAATTTGCTCTTTCTTGGGATTTATACAATTGAGTTTTTTTATTTTTCTAGCAAATTTACAAATCCCGCAATGTCCACATGGGAAAAAACCTTTTGGTATAGTCGTAATGCTATTGTTTTTAGTTTTTGAATCAAACAGACTAGGGGAGAGGAATGTGCCCAATGATTTAGCCTTCCTGAAAACCAATTTTGGTTTGTTCTCAAGGATTGGGGTCAGATCTTTATCCAATTTTAAAGTGTCCCAATGTTTATAAATGATGGAACGTATGCGATCTGACTGCCTGCTCTGTTGGGTGATAAATAATGGAGCTGTCACCTCATCTTGTTTGGATCTCTTTTTGGAAGATAATAGAAGATCTCTTCTGTCTAAATCTTTAACCATATTATGGGCTTCTATGATGTCATGCATCTTGTACCCTCTAGATGAAAATCTTGTGATGAGATCATTCGATTGTATGTCAAAAGATTCTTTAGTCGAACACAACCTTTTTAATCTTGTAAATTGCCCCTTAAGAATGCCCTTTTTGAGAGACTTGGAATGATTACTGTCTGCTCTGAGGTAGGAATTTCGTGCATTGGATTTCCTATAAATATCAGTTTGGATGTCACCCCGCATGTCGACATACAGCATTAGGTCCAGATAATAAATGTGATTAATATTTTCCTGATAAGTGAAATGTAAATTCTGATCATTAGTGTTGAGTGAGTGTATAAAGGTTTGGAGTGAAGTGAGGTCACCATCCCAGATAAATAGAAGATCATCTATATATCGTTTGTAGAATTTTATTTGGTGTCTAAAAGAATTTTTGTCGCTAAAAATAAAATCAGACTCCCACAACCCCATAAAAAGATTCGCATATGAGGGTGCGAAAGAAGTGCCCATAGCAGTGCCTCGAATTTGTAAATAAAATTGTGAATCAAAAGAAAAATAATTGTGCGTGAGTAGAAACGTGATAGAGTCTAATAGAAACGTGCAAAGTGCTGGTGATAAGTGAGAAAGTGTGAGAAAATGCTGTATGGCGAAAATGCCCTGTTCATGTTTGATGATGTTATACAGTGAGGTAACGTCCATAGTTACCCACCTGTAACTCTCCCGCCACTGTACTTTGTTGAGATCAAAAATCAATTGATTAGAGTCTTTTAAAAAAGATGGCAATGACTGTACAATGGGTTGCAAATAAGCATCTATAAAGCGGGAGAGCCCATCTCCCAAAGATCCAATGCTAGCCACAATGGGACGTCCTGGAGGATTTGTGAGAGACTTATGGATCTTTGGGAGATGGTGAAAGATGGGAACTATGGGGTTAGGGGCGCATAAGAATTTAAATTCCTTTTTACTAAGCACGTAAAGTTCTCTGCCCAGTTCCAGTAAATCATCCAACGCATGAGAGAAATTAGTGGTGGGGTCTGAGGGTAATTTTCTATAGGCTTGATGATCAGACAATTGTCTTAAAGCCTCCAATCTATAACTTTCCGCAGATTGTACAACAATCGCCCCACCCTTGTCTGCATTTTTAATCACTATGGTTTTGTCTTGTTTTAAAGTTTGTAATTCTTGCAGTTCAAGGGCTGTGAGATTGCTGCAACGAAAAGAGTCATGTTTACAGTTATCTGCCAAAATCCTCAGATCCTTTTCCACTAATTTCTCAAATGTGGTAATAAATGCACTTTTAGAGCCATAGGGACAAAAGGTGGACTTCTTCCTAAATGTAGTGTGTTCGAAACTAAGAAAATCAGAAAGAGACACCTCTTCTACTGTATCCTCCATTTCCTGTTCTAAGCGTAAGTCTTCTAAATCAGAGATCACACACAATTCTTTAAATGAAAAATCAGAGCAGACTGGTTCTATAGAATCATCTTCACCATTAGCTATGGACATCTCAGCTACATCATATATCGGTACAACATTTTCAGACCTGTTGGCAAAGAATTTTTTTAAGGTCAATTTACGGGTAAATCGCTGTAGGTCAATGTAGGTATCAAAGAGGTTGAAGTCACTTTGAGGGGCAAAATTCAACCCTCGATTAAGTAGGGATAATTGTCCCGTGGATAATGTCTTTTGTGAGATGTTAATGACATTGCAATTTTCGGATGTTAAGAATACTTTTTCCTCTTTGTTGCCCCTCTTGTTCCCCCTCTTCCTCTTTGACCTCCTTGTCCTTGATAGTTTTTTGACTCCTGTGATTTGTTAGGATGGGAGAAGTAACCCGATGTGCCAGGCATAGGCGCGTCCCGTGATGTATGACCCGAGGAACTGTTTCCTCTCCATGTGTCTGATGTAATATCAAAGGATACTGATGGATATTTTGTCTCATTTTCGGAAGTATCAGACTCATAACTGGAGGTGTCTGCATATTTAGATTTTAAGATTGATTTCTTTGGTGTACTGGATGTCTTGTCTCTATGTGCCTGTGCGTGTGCAGGGGTTCTAGATCTACCTCTATTGATGTTAGAGTTCCCAGGTCTTTCCCAGGTGTATACCTGGTTTCTCTCATAGTCTAAGCGGTCCCGGTCGAATTTGGACTGCTTTTTTTCCATGATTGTGTCTTCAATAGCTTCTATATTGGATAACAAAGTTTTGTCATTGTTTGAAAAATGTTCCATTTTTTCATATGTTTTAAGTTTATTTTGTAGAGACTTTATCTCAGTACCCAATGATACCCTCTCAGATATCTTGTGTTCGACAATTAGATTCATGAGTTTGAATGAGCAATCATTTAATGTAGTTTTCCATTTTTCCTCAAATTCTCTACTGCTAAAGCCAAAAGTGGGTGCCTTTTTTATTCTCAGTCCTCTTGGGATTCTTTTGGCTTTAGTGTAGTTCTCTAGGGTGGTGATATCCCACCATAACCTGATGTTGTCTGATAACAATTTTTCTAATTTGAGGAAATGTGCTGTTAAGTCTGAATTTTCTTCACATACAAATTCAATCGAATTGTCAAACACATATTCAGCTCTCTTAATCCTCCTAGTATTGTCATTGCAAGTCTGCACATAAAGATTGCTTTGAATATCTTCATTTTCAGATTGTTCTATATCCTCCATGATAGCCAAGAACAAAAGCTTAGTATAAGTATATGATTAAAGTCTAAAAAAGGGTTAAGGTGTGTGATTTACAGCCTCAGTATAAAAAATGAGAGAACAAAAAAGCTATGTCTAACCAGCCCTATAGAAAAAATATATAAATAACATTCTAAATGCCTTGTTAGTATGAGCTACCAACCATTAAAACAGTCCATAGATAGAAAATAGGGGTAACTACCCCCCGGTGATGCTCTCACCAAACAAGGAAGTCCATATAGGAAGAAAAATATATGTCCATAAAACGGTATAATGCAAAATAAAAGATGCTTGGATTATGAATTCCAATGGGTAAGCCGATGGTGTGTGCGTGCCTGGAAACCCCCACCTCACCTGAATACTGCCGTAGGAGAAGTCTCGCCACGCCGATGGATAACACTCATCCCCACCGATTGCTGTTGAATGGGGTTAAATAACCTCCTCAGCCGAGACCACGATAACCCGGTAAATGGGGACTTGCTGCTGGAAATGGAGCTCCGTATGCAGGGTCTCCCGCCGTCTCCCCCGGGTACCGGATCGATGTTCTCCGAATTGCCGGGTCGTGGCTGTCGGTGGGGTTAGTGCTGGCTGCTGGCAGTGAAGACCGGACAGGACACTCCACTCGTGCGTAGGATGTCCGTCCGCGATGTTGATTCCCGGAACAGGTGAGGGGAATGGTGACCGGCTGCACACTGGCAAAAACCCCGGAACTCTGCAGCTAGGAGAGGAAATCCTCTTGATGTAAACAGCTGCTCCGTGTAGTAGATACCGGCGTGCTGCAATACTAGGTAAAAAATCAGGAACAGGGAGGAAAAAGTAGAGCACTGCTAATGAAAATAAGAAAAAGGGCCAGTTGCAAAATGATTATTTATTTATTAGGCATATAGGCCAAAAAAAGGGGCAGACACACTAACATTTAAAACTCTGACGCGTTTCCCGCCGTGGAGGCGCTTTATCAAAGAGTACTGGTTGTTCCACTCACATCAGATTATATAATGGTCAGAGGTAAGTATACGCCCACAATTAGGTAAAAGTTAATGAAATATGCAATCAGCTGTATCCTCATGCAAGTTAGAGGAGCGCCCTCACCTCTGAACATGACACCAATCCGGTGAGGTGAAACAATCTATCACAATAGACATATAGACATATATTTTTAAAAAGACAAGCAAAAGACTAATGTCTATACAAAAACAAAAACAGTACAGTGTCCAAACTACTCATAAATAAATAAAGAATATTATATCAAACAATAATGTGTCTTGGTGTATAAGAGATATGTATATATATAAAACATAATACTTATATATCATCATCCCCTTAATTGAAGGAAAATGATGTGAGTGTAACCTATTAAGTGTTAAATAGAGAACAATGTATGTGTATGTATGATAAATGTAATAATAAAAAATGATAAATAATATAAAATGAGTATTTATGTGTATAATGAATATAAAAAATAAAAATGAAAAAAGAAAAACTAAAACTGCTGGACAATAGTCTTAAGAGTAAATAACAAAAATGTGTAAATAAAACCAAAAAAGATATTAAAAAACCCTAATCTAACACATAATGTATGATATAATAGTCACCAGATAGATAAGAAAATCATATCAAAAAAATGAACAACAAAGTAATATATATGATAATGTATCTTATACTATATTAGTGAAAGCACTGTATGTTTGCCTGCCTGGATGTCCGGTGTCCCTAGGGGAAATCTCATTGGTCCCGTGGCCCGCCCGCCCCCGCACACCTCTCATTGGCCTGAGGCGGAGTGACGGGCCAAAGGACACACAGGGACACACACACACAGGGAACACAGGGACACACACACACACACAGGGAACACAGGGACACACACACACAGGGGGACACACACACACACAGACACACACACACACACACACACACACACACACACACAGGGACACACACACACACACACACACACACACACACACACACACACACACACACACACACACACACACACACACACACACACACACACACACACACACACACACACAGGGACACACACACAGTGACCGACACACACACAGTGACACACACACACAGTGACACACACACACACACACACTGTTACATACATTAGCGGGGCTCACAGTGTTAGCAGCACCCGCGCGCACCTCCTCCTCTCCCCGTGTCTCCCGCGCTTTCACCCCGACCCCCCCCTCCCCCGGCGCCGCTACAGTCAGCGGGACACACACACTATTACCCCTTCAGCGCCCCCCCCCCCCACCCAGTGTCAGCGGCCGTGCGAGACCCCCCCTCTATATCTCCCACCTCTCCCCCCCACACACATATACATGCCCCCCCCTCCCCGACGCTACAACTCACCCCTCCCCGCCGGGGGAACAGCCAGTGGCCAGGCAGGCTGCCTTGCGGCGCCGAGTGCCCAAGATGGCGGCACCCGGGACACAGCGGGGGAGCGGCCACAACACGCTGCCTCCCGCCTCAGATCCACGTGGGACCTGCCGGATGGGTGAGTGAGCGGCCTTCACCTCCCCTCCACCTCCCCTCCACCCCCCCCCCCTCCCCTCCAGTGTCAGTGTCTCTCTGATACCCCCCCCCCCCCGGCGCCGCTACAGTCAGCGGGGGAGCGAGCGAGCACACGGGACACAGCGGGATAGCGGCCACAACACGCTGCCTCCCGCCTCAGATCCACGTGGGACCTGCCGGACTGGTGAGTGAGCGGCCTTCACCTCCCCTCACCCCCCATCACCCCCTTTCACCTCCCCTCACTCCACTTCTCCCTTCCACCTCCCCATTTACCTCCCCCCCTCCACCTCCCCTCCACCCCCCCCTTCACCTCCCCCCCTCCACCTCCCCTCCACCCCCCCCCTTCACCTCCCCTCCACCCCCCCCCCCCTTCACCTCCCCTCCACCCCCCCCCCTTCACCTCCCCTCACCCCCCATCACCCCCTTTCACCTCCCCTCACTCCACTTCTCCCTTCCACCTCCCCATTTACCTCCCCCCCTCCACCTCCCCTCCACCCCCCCCTTCACCTCCCCTCCACCCCCCCCCTTCACCTCCCCTCCACCCCCCCCCTTCACCTCCCTTCCACCGACCCTTCACCTCCCTTCCACCCCCCCCTTCACCTCCCTTCCACTCCCCCCCCTTCACCTCCCCTCCACCCCCCCCTTCACCTCCCTTCCACCCCCCCTTCACCTCCCTTCCACTCCCCCCCTTCACCTCCCCTCCACCCCCCCTTCACCTCCCCCCTCCACCCCCCCACCTTCACTTCCCCTACACCCCCCCCTTCACCTCCCCTCCACCCCCCCTTCCCACCGCCTCCCCCCCCTTCCCTCCACCTCCCCCCCCTTCCCTCCACCTTCCCACCGCCTCCCCCCCCTTCCCACTGCCCCCCCCTTCCCACCGCCTCCCCCCCCTTCCCACCGCCTCCCCCCCCCTTCCCACCGCCTCCCAGCCCCCCTTCCCACCGCCTCCCCCCCACCCCTTCCCACCGCCTCCCCCCACCCCTTCCCACCGCCTCCCCCCACCCCTTCCCACCGCCTCCCACCCCCCCTTCCCACCGCCTCCCCCCCCTTCCCACCGCCTCCCACCCCCCCTTCCCACCGCCTCCCACCCCCCCTTCCCACTGCTTCCCACCGCCTCCCTCCCCCCCTTCCCACCGCCTCCCCCCCTTCCCACCGCCTCCCACCCCCCGCCATCCCACTGCCTCCCACCCCCCGCCATCCCACCGCCTCCCACCCCCCGCCTTCCCACCGCCCCCCGCCTTCCCTCCGCCTCCCCCTTCCCACCTCCTCCCCCTTCCCACCACCTCACCCCTCCCCCCCTTCCCATCACCTCCCCCACCTTTCCACCACCTCCCCCCCTTCCGACCTCCTCCCCCCCTTCCCACCACCTCCACCCTCCCCCCCTTCCCACCACCTCCCCCCTCCCCCCTCCTCCCCTCCCCCCTCCTCCCCTCCCCCCTCCTCCCCCTTCCCACCACCTTCCCCCTCCTCCCCCTTCCCACCACCTTCCCCCTCCTCCCCCTTCCCACCACCTTCCCCCTCCTCCCCCTTCCCACCACCTTCCCCCTCCTCCCCCTTCCCACCACATCCCCCCTTCTCTCCCTTTCCACCACCTTCCCCCTCCTCCTCCTTCCCACCACCTCCCCCCTTCCCACCACCTCCCCCCTTCTCCCCCTTCTCACCACCTCCCCCTTTCTCCCCCTTTCCACCACCTCCCTTCTCCCCCTTTCCACCACCTCCCCCCTCCTCCCCCTTCCCACCACTTCTCCCCTTCCCCCCCCGCTCCCCTTCCCCCCCCCGCTCCCCTTCCCCCCCTCCGCTCCCCTTCCCCCCTCCGCTCCCCTTCACCCCCCCTCCGCTCCCCTTTCCACCCCCCCCTCCGCTCCTCTTCCCCCCCCTCCACCTCTTTTTCCCCTTTCCCCTCCCACCCCCTCCCACACTTCCACCCCCTCTTCTAACCCTTCCCCCCCCTCCTCTAACCCTTCCCCCCCCTCCTCTAGCCCTTCCCCCCCCTCCTCTAACCCTTCCCCCCCCTCCTCTAACCCTTCCCCCCCCCTCCTCTAACCCTTCCCCCCTCCTCCACCCCTTGCCCCCTCCTCCACCCCTTGCCCCCCTCCTCCACCCCTTGCCCCCCTCCTCCACCCCCTCCTCCTCCACCCCCTCCTCCCCTTCCCGCCGCCCTTCGCCTTCATGCCCGCCTTACCGCCTCCCCACCCCCGCCTCTGCCTTTCACCCGCCCTTACTCCGGCCGCCTCTGCCTTTCACCCACCACCTCACAGCCGCTGCACGCACTCAACAGACACCCGCCACACTCGACACATACCTGCCGCCACACACACCTGCTGGCTCCCGCCCCTACGCACCGACATCACTGACCCACCGCCTCACACCCTAGCAGGACCCCCACTCACAGACAGCACTCACAACCCACGCGCCAGCCGCCGCCTCACACCCTTGCAGGACCCCCACTCACAGACAGCACTCACAACCCACGCACCACCCGCCGCCTCACACCCTAGCAGGACCCCCACTCGCACACAGCACTCACAACCCACGCGCCACCCGCCGCCTCACACCCTAGCAGGACACACGACTCAGATTTTTACATCACTTATGCCACCAAAATATACATTGTACTGTGGTGTGGTTACAATAAACCATTTTTATACAACATCGTATTACATTTTCTTCCATCTTTCTTTTCAATATTATTATCCAACCTTTACAACAAACAGTCACCTATTGTGCCACGATTTATAAATAATACTACCTATTACGCATTTACATCCCGGGCAACGCCGGGTCTCTCAGCTAGTATATAATGAATTATAATATGAGGCACATGTGTATTGGTAGAGGTATTGATCTGCCAATTTCGCCACATATGAACTAATAGCATGATATGGTGACATATTTTAAAGCATAAATTCAAAGCAGTAAATAATAAGGATATATGATACAGCTATATAAACAGTTTTATACAAATATAATAATTGTCAATGAAATATAATAATAATAATAGAACAACCTCTACGCTAAATTCAAGAAGTGCGAATTCGAGAAATCCCGTCTTTCCTTTCTCGACTACCGAGAGACAGAAGAGATCAGCGGATAAGCACCGGGGGCCATCACACCCATACTCCGTCTGGGATAAGGTATGGCTCTCAACGCAAAACATCCGTTTACGCTAGCCTTCTGCTAAACTCAGACCACGGTTCATTGGTCCGTACAACATTAGCTGTTAAATCAATGAAGTCATAATCATATAAATAACAAATGATACAAATAACAGATCATGGGAATAAGTGCTCCAGATATAAGAGTAACATTTAGGAAAAGGAGTCCGTGCTCCGAAGAGCTTACAATCTAATTGGTAGGTAGGAAGATTGTACAGAGACAGTAGGAGGGCGTTATGGTAAGTGCGTCTGCAAGGGGCTAAGCTTTATGTATCAGGTGAATAGTATTAGCCATGGAGCTACTCATATGCTTCGTTAAGCAGTTGTGTTTTAAGGTGGGTCTTAAAGGTGGATAAAGAGGGTCCTAGTTGGGTATTGAGAGGAAGGGCATTCCAGAGGAGTGGGACAGTCACGGAGAACGTTTTAAGGCGGGAAAGAGCTTTAGATACAAAGGGGGTAGAGAGAAGACATCCTTGAGTCAGGATGGTGCATAGCGAGAAATTAGGGTTGAGATGTAAGGAGGGCATAAGAGTGTAAAGCTTTAAAAGTGAGGAGAATTGAGTGCGAGATGCGGGATTTGATAGGAAGCCAGGAGAGTGATTTCAGCAGGGGAGACGCTGAGACAGATTTAGGAAAGAGTAAAGTGATTCTGGCAGCAGTGTTTAGTATAGATTGTAGTGGAGACAGGCGAGAGGCAGGAAGGCCGGACAGCAGGAGGTTACAGTAATCGAGACAGGAGAGAATGAAGGCCTGAGTCAGGGTTTTAGCAATCGAACAACAGAGGAAAGGGCGTATCTTTGTAATATTGTGGAGGAAAAAGCGACAGGTTTTAGATACGTTTGAATGTGAGTGGAGAATGAGAGAGAGGAGTCAAGTGTGACACTCTAGGCAGCGTGCTTTGGCTACTGGGTGAATGATCGTACTTCCAACAGTAATGTGGAAGGAGGTAGTAGGGACAGGTTTGGCAGGAAGTATGAGGAGCTCTGTTTTTGCCATGTTGAGTTTTAGGCAGCGGAGGGCCATCCAGGATTATATCGCAGAGAGACATTCAGAAACTTTGGTCTGTACAGCAGGTGTAAAGTCAGGGGTTGAAAAGTAAATTTGTGAATTAGCGATATGACCCTTGGAGCCAGGAAAAAGAGGAGTTGCACTTATATTTAGTTAAGGTAATATTTCAGCAACCTTACTTAGTGATATTACGCGTAACAGTTGTATTGAAAAGTAAATAAAAAATACAGGTATGCAATGCTGGTGTGATCATCTCTGAAGTTATGTGAGGTGAATCTTTAGCAACATTAAGATCTGACTCACTGCCATCATCATGCTGGCAGATTGAAATTGCACATGAAATATGAGCAACAGGGCAGCGACTGACCCTTTGCAATCCTGCTGTTTAATAGATTTGCATTATGGCGCATTTATAGTGTCCTTTCTCCCCTGACACCAACTCTTCTAATGACAAACATTAGATATAATTTGACGCAACTAGCGCAATTTGGCAAAAAAAATATTCTAATGTCATGCGTACACTGGGGCACAATTGCCGATATGGTAATACAACTCAAAGTGTGTCACTTTCGCAATTTAAACAAAAAAACTTAGCATACAAAAAGCTTAGCGAAACACAGGCATACATTAATGGTGTTAAACTGTGTTAATGTTAGGTTATTCCCTATAGTGCATACTGCACTGCAGAGCTTAGTGTATCTGAGCCTTCCAACTAAACAGATTTTGCATATGTAGCGGACATGTAAAATGGCTACAGTCATCTCTCCTGCTGACAGTAAGGCCTGGTAAGTTGTAGGCATGCCAGCAGTAATTATGGAGGTTTGCCCTCACACCCTGGTGGGGTGCCCTGTGTATGGATGGGAGTAGTCACATGCTCTGACTCCATGGTTAGTGATGTCAGAGGTGTGTCAACTTCCAGAGTATACATAAGGCACAGCACTGAGCCTAAAGTTAGATCTACGTTCAGCTCTGCCAAGAGGAGGAGTTCTGGCAGGAGCTCAAGTTCAAGTACTAGCCTAAGAAACTGAAAGTTATGTTATAGTAACCATAGAGGAGACTGTGTCCAGGGACCTGGCACAGGGCAGTGATCCCTGCGGGGATAGGGAATCCCTATCTAAGGAGAGATACACCTTTTAAAGGGAGGCACTGACTGCAGAATGAGTGGCTAAGAATATACTGCGAGGGGCAGCTAGCCCACATCAACCAATAAAGATGTTCTCATTCACAAACCCTCTCGTGTACATGTGTGGAGTGAATGTACAGAGAGGAGCACCACGGAGGAGTTCCTCAACAGGATCATCCCCTTGCGGACGCAGGGACCCTGATGAGGTGGAGGCGCTGCACTGGAACTAGGTGAGACTCAGCACACTACTTCAGCTGCCTGTCTGGACGGGTCCTCCCCACACACCATCATGCGGGAGACTCAGGAGTCCTGTTGCCAACAGGTGCACCACCAGACACTACCACACTGTAATGGGGGCCGGTTAGACCACAGGGGCCAATGTGAGATTGGGTGGGTCAGGCCGGTTCAGAAATACCGTTACATTTGGAGGCGAGCTGCTGAGATCAGATCTGTCATCAGGACAGGCTCTAGCTAGGCACACTGGGAAACAGGGAGAGAGTCTGCTGCCACTCTGTGCTGCGTAGGGACGGACCTAGGGGTGGTCAGGGGGCTGACGGGATATTGTCAGTTCGCAGGGACAACCTAGGGGCCTGAAAGGAGTGAGGGGTCTGGAGCCGGGCTATAGCTGACCGAGTCACCTTGAGGCAGTGCTAGTTGGTAGGACGCCAGAAGGGATAGCCTGTTAACTTGGTCAGGAATCCTGGAGAGGGTCTGCGCTAGGCTGACCAAGAGAGGTAGACGCCCCAAGTACTGCATGGCAGAGCCAGAGTACTCTAGCCCATTCCAGACACTTACCATAGGGAGCACAGACTGGGAGGAAGGAGTTACAGCAGACACTGAGAGAGTGAGCCTAGCCTGAGGTAGTGCAACATGAGTCCAGCCTAGATCAGGTACACATGTGGTGGTGCATCTGAGCAATCTTTATTGTACTGATGTGGAGGCTGCCCCGCAGAGCGGAGTCCCATGTACGATAACTGTTACGAGAGAATGGAGGATCCGCGTGGTGCGGAGAACACAAAATGGCGACCAGAGGCTGATGGGGAGGGCACCCGTGGCGTGCACCCCACTGAAGAGCAAACTGTCGCCGAGTTATCTTTAACCAGTCTGCTCTGGAGCGGAGCGAAGGCTGTGGCTGCCCCGTTTTTATCCTGTCTGGGACACCGAGGGGCCACCCTTGAAGAGTGTGAGGAAATTGTAATAATTGGGGGAGAACCCCGTGAGGAGAGCAAACAGACTGACTTTTTGGGCTTAAAAGCCAACCAAAATGGCGGTTCCCGCTTGCTAGGGAAACCGCATGGGACAGTCACAGAGAAAATGGCTGATGCAGAACTTGCAAAGAGCTGGCCGGGAATGGCGCGAACAGCAGAGCCCCGCCCTGATGGGGGGCATGGCGCGAAAGCTATGGCTGCGCCTTCATGGACAGTGACTCACTCGGCCCCTGTGCTGAGTCAACCGCTTAGTCTATGGGACCCTCCCCTGATTTCCACCAGGGGGAGTGACTTTCAACTATGGCCTGTGGGAATGCACCCACTGGGCCAAGGGACTGATATCCAGACGGCGCCACTACAAAAAGTAGTTCCGGCCGCGGAAATGAATTGCAAGAAAGAGGGATATTTTGCACGCAAAGCTGCTGCAAGGAGAAGGCGGGAACTAGCCGCGGGAAAAGAATCCAGCTCTGAGGAGGAAACTGGCGCGAAAACGCAGACCGCGCCCACCAGGACTGAGAGAGGCGCGGCCTTAATTAAGGGGCATGATATTCCCCTGTGGGACCCGCCCATAATTGCAACCCCTGGGGGCGGGTTCCAGCTATGTCAGCGGAAGGAGGAGCCGAAGCAGGAAGTGGCTGGCCCAGAAGCTTCTACCGGTCAGTTGCGAGGAACCACTGACCTGGAGAGACCCACACTGAAAGTGGTCCCTACAAAAAGAATGGCCTGTCCCTCAGCTGTGGGAACTATGGTCTCCACCCAGCCCTACTCAGTACCCGGCGGGCTACTAGTAGTAAGGGTGGCTAACACCGAGACGGTGGTCGGGCTCTGCCTACAATGCGGGCTGCCCGGAGGCACGGTCAACACGGCGGCACGTTGCCCACATTGCGGGACACTGTACTTATGGCCTATGCCAACGTTTATACCGATACAATTGGCTGACCCCCCGGGGGACCAGGCTAGGCGAGCCGCCGAGTCCCCTGGCGCACTGTGGATAGGACGTGCGAGTCCCGGAGAAAGGGGGCTGGAGCCGGTCAAGTCGGCTGGGTCGGCCGCAACCGAGACAGTTGGGTCACCTCCTGACCGCACCGAGAAGGGAGAATACTCGGACGAGGATCTCCGTGAACTAACGGAGGTGACATCGAGGCCCAGGATAGAACCGGGGAGGACGACACCCCGTGGTACCAGCAGCTGTCAGAAAGACAGGACATCCCCCGCAGATCGGCGAGCCGAGAGACGGAGTCCCTCCGCCTCAGAACATGGCGGCGACGGACGAGAGACGCCGGCACCCCTGCGGATGGGTAAGAGGAGTCCCTTCACTTACCTTGCCCCAGCAGATGGTGTAGGAGCGGAGAGGCCATGCCAGGCCGCAAGCGCACATGGAGAGACGGCATCACTTCCGGTGAAGACGACGGCGGAGCTTCCGGATGTCGTCATCGAAGAAGAGATCCCGAATGGGGGTCCAACCCGCGATGACGGTGTTTCCGGTTCCGGGGAGGACATCACTTCCGGTGGCAACAGCGGAACCCCGAGAAAGAATGCAGCGACGCTTCGGCGATCGGGGGAAGGTCCCCGATCACCTACAAGGCCCAGGAGTTGGATGGGCGATCCAAGGACTGAGGAGGGTGAGATATCCTCATTGGACCAGTCTACGGACAGCCAGGAACGGGTCGTAACCCCGTGGGGTCCAATTTCTTGCCCATACGCCCCATCCCCCGCCCTAGCTAAAACCCCTGCCCCAATCACACGGTCCCCGGGTTCCCGGCCTAGTTTGGAGTCTGTGGACATGTCATCAGGGGGAGAAGGGAGACGGACTGGGGAAAGACAGCGCAGTGGCGCTACGGAGGGCGATTCTCGGGGAGGGGGAGAGTTGAGAGTGGCTGCGGTAGGCCGGTGGTTGCCCCCTGCAGTTCCTGCGACGGTGAAAAAGGCCCCGGGATCTTCTAGGTGGTCTGTACCGCGATCTGAACGTTGTCGGGGGTATTTTCCCTTGAGGATGATAGGGAGTCAGGGGGGTCAAATAAATTTAGAGAGACCCGTTGGTGGGCCCCACTATTCGAAGGATACTCCGCCTGGATGGACCGCACTCGGTTCCTCATCCGGCGAGAAGATGTAGTGGATTACTGGTGGGCTGTGGGAGAATTCACACCTGAGCAAAGGGACAGAGAGTTGCAGGAGCGGTGGCTGCAGATTGAGCATAGGGAGATAGAACCCATGGGTCCTAGTATCCTATCAGACCCCGTGGACCCTGATGAGCCCCTATCATGGGTGTTACCTGGGAGGGCAGGTAAGGCTGACCTGACCAGGATAAGTAGGGCCGAGAGAACCATAATGGCGCGGTATAAATTATCCCACGGGTTGGAGTACCCGTATGTCCCTGAGCCTCTCATGGATGAGATAGAAGACAACCGGGATAGGTGGCTTAGGGAGGCCATTGAAATGCACTTAGTAGGAAGAGGGAGTTCTGTGATAGGGAAGAAAGCCGAGGAGCGCATAGAGCACTTAGTGCGGGTATGGGGCATTGGCAGAAACATTTATAAGCACAGGGTGACATATAGGCCTGAGAGGGGACTGCCTAGGCACTATCACGTCACGGTCATAGACATGGGCGGAAGAGAGGTCAAGAAACCTGACCCGAGTCACTATTTTTAGGGGGTACTAATACATTACGCGGGTTCGTGGCTGCTGGTCGGGGCGGGCTTGGCGGAATGTACTGTAGTCAATTTTTGTTATACACCATGAAGATTTGTATGAAAAGTTAACCAATTATGTGTTGTATTTCAGTGCTTCCTGGAAAAGGGTATACAAATTTAGATCCCAGCGAGGACGATGGGATTCACCAGGGGGAGAATGTAGCGGACATGTAAAATGGCTACAGTCATCTCTCCTGCTGACAGTAAGGCCTGGTAAGTTGTAGGCATGCCAGCAGTAATTATGGAGGTTTGCCCTCACACCCTGGTGGGGTGCCCTGTGTATGGATGGGAGTAGTCACATGCTCTGACTCCATGGTTAGTGATGTCAGAGGTGTGTCAACTTCCAGAGTATACATAAGGCACAGCACTGAGCCTAAAGTTAGATCTACGTTCAGCTCTGCCAAGAGGAGGAGTTCTGGCAGGAGCTCAAGTTCAAGTACTAGCCTAAGAGACTGAAAGTTATGTTATAGTAACCATAGAGGAGACTGTGTCCAGGGACCTGGCACAGGGCAGTGATCCCTGCGGGGATAGGGAATCCCTATCTAAGGAGAGATACACCTTTTAAAGGGAGGCACTGACTGCAGAATGAGTGGCTAAGAATATACTGCGAGGGGCAGCTAGCCCACATCAACCAATAAAGATGTTCTCATTCACAAACCTTCTCGTGTACATGTGTGGAGTGAATGTACAGAGAGGAGCACCATGGAGGAGTTCCTCAACAGGATCATCCCCTTGCGGACGCAGGGACCCTGATGAGGTGGAGGCGCTGCACTGGAACTAGGTGAGACTCAGCACACTACCTCAGCTGCCTGTCTGGACAGGTCCTCCCCACACACCATCATGCGGGAGACTCAGGAGTCCTGTTGCCAACAGGTGCACCACCAGACACTACCACACTGTAATGGGGGCCGGTTAGACCACAGGGGCCAATGTGAGATTGGGTGGGTCAGGCTGGTTCAGAAATACCGTTACACATATGACACACTTGATATAGACTCAAGCCTCCATTAACGCAAGCTCACAAGACACAGATGTTTGCCAGCACATATTGCATTTTTGCCTATACAGTATTTACTACGCAGTCTTCTTCCAATATGACACTTTCCTGCACTGGAACTTCTGAAAGTCACCGTATAGCCGGCTGACTTGAATGGGATATAAGGTGTCTTTCAGCGCTGGGATTTGTTTTATAGCAGGATGCCGGTCAACGAATATGAGCCTCAATGTCACACACATTTTAAACTCTGAGTTTTCGGTGTCTGCCTTGAACTTTGAGTCTCTAGCTATTTACCTTTTTGCACTATATTTGGACGGGATTGAATGATTAGCATATTTTCAGCCTCGGTATTTGCTTTATTTATGAGATTTCAAATGGTTTTATATAAAGGACATGGAGCTAATGTAAACCATCTATGTGCAGCTTACTGCTAAATATTCCCTTACTCTCTGTGTTGAAGTTGCCTTTTTTTTTTAAATTGAGAATACGCCTCAAAAACATTAAGTAATCACAGATGTGGCCTTGATGAAATGTCCCTAAAGTTGTTGAAAAAATATATGTATTTGCAGCTTAGTAGAACTTGTGGCTTAATTAGGAGTTTGGAAAATATCTGCTTATGCAGAATTTAATGTTCACAGAGGAAAATTGTAGCTAGCAAGATGACAGTCCTGTTAAATTCAACTAAGTATGTCTGTGCACTCATAGCCAATGTTTTTTGTGTGTAATGAATGTGGTTTAACAGTGAGGGAGAGAGGGAGAGAGGGAGAGAGGGAGAGAGAGAGGGAGGGAGAGAGGGAGGGAGAGAGAGAGGGAGAGAGGGAGAGAGGGAGAGAGGGAGAGAGGGAGATTGTCAGAGGTACAGGGACTGTGTGAGACAGGAGAGGGGTGAGTGAGACAGGAGGGTGAGAGTGAGAGAGGAGGGGGGAGTGAGAATAGGGGGGAAAGTGAGAGAGAGGAGGGGGTGAGTGAGAAGAGGGGGGGAAAGTGAGAGAGGAGGGGTAGGATAGTGAGAGGGGAGGGAGAGAGATTAAGGGGGATAGTGAGTGAGAGGGGGATGCTAGAGAGAGGGAAGTGAGAGAGAAAGCAGGAAGAGGAGAGAGTGGGGGGGGGGGAGGAAGAGAGAGGGGGAATAGTAATAGAGTTGAGAGTGATAGAGAGAGGGGAGAGAAAAAGGGGAGAGGAAAGAGAAGGGGGAGGAAGGTGATATGAGGGGGAAGAGTGAGAGAGGGAAGTGGGAGGGGGAAGTGAGTGTATGACAGGGAAGAGTGAGCGAGAGAGAGGGAGTGAGAGACAGAGGAGACAAAGAGAGGGGGATTGTGAGTGGGGGAGAGAAATACACGGGGAAAGGGAGTGGGAGAGAAAAGGGGAGAAAGGATGAGTGTGAAGAGGGGGAGTGAAAAAGAGGGGTGAGAGCAATGAGGTGTATGAGAGATAAACTGGGTGAGTGTAAGAGAAATAAAAGGAGGGGGCCTAGAGATGGGCCCATTTTTTCTGCGGATTTGGATCTGCCTCAGATCGTGCAGGCCCTTTTGTCCGCAGATTTCTATGAATGAGTCTGAAAAAGGGCGATTCGTCTATCCGGATTTTTTATCACTGACAATACAATCTTATTTTTAAAAATCGGATTGTGGAATCCGCAGATTGGATTTTTAAATATCTTTCCATATTGTATCCAAGGGCGGTTTTGGATTCATCCGCAAGGAATGAAACGGGAACATTCCGTCGATGGATTTTACATCACGGAACGAATTTTGAATGGAAAGCTCGGGAAATTCCAGGAAACGGATTTTGACAGTTTCATCCATCTCTATTTGCAGGGTCACCAACACAGGAGAGCCCAGGTGGAAACTCTTGTCCTGGGCCCTACAAATGTTATTGGCTGTTAACCAGGTGCACATATGTCATCTTGAAATACTGGAGTGCTGAAAATATGAAAGAAATGTAAAAACAAACAGTCTTGTTCGTTTTTGTATCCAGATTTTGGATTATGTTCTAAATTGCACATCTGCGGAAAAAGATATAAAAGCCCTGCAGTGCATAGTCATACTCATCATTGCTTTATTTTGCAGTATTTTGCATTCCACGTGTAACCCCCTATGGGATTACGATGGCCTTTTAGGGGTTAATGGGGTGGACCTTCATACTGTGGAGAGCGATACTTTTCCAATTACACAAGATTGGGGGAGTCAGCAGATGCTAAGCCCCATCCTGTGTTGCTTGGAGACAAGGACGTTAGATGGGTACTATAGATATAGGAAAGAGAAGGTTCTAGAAGTTAGGTTCCTGGAGGAGTGAGAGTGAAGGAGCCTCAGTATATATACTGTAGTTAAGAAGTATGCTCCTGTGTATATAGTACAGACCAGTCCCCGTTTGTTATGTTCTAGTTAGGGACAGTGGCCCTTCAGGTAGGGTCCCGAGAGATGACCAAGGTGAACCCAACAGTTCCCAGAAGAGGAGGCATGCACTCCACAGAAGTCCCCATGGGGGAATCCAGGCAGATCCACACACGCCTCAGTTACAGTCTGTCTAGAAGTGGCAGTTCAAAGACAGGAGTGGGGTGTAGATCTCTGAGCTATATTGAGTCGCCCAAGATATGAGAAGAGGTTGCTATGGATAGGGCATAACAGACATTATGCAGAATGGGAACAGGTAAATTAAGTAGAATCCAATTAAGTTTTCCCACCTCCGCAAGGTGTTAAGTGAGGGTGCCTGGGGATGCAACCATCAAGAGTACAGACAACCCATATGAAACTGAGGACACCTATACTTATGTGTTCTGTGAATGGATATGAGGAGCCCTAGTAAAAGGGGGCATAAATAAAGAGTGTTATTTGTACCACAAAAGGTCCATCATTTCTGTCTTTGCTACCTCATCGCCCAGTTGCACGAAGCCTGCACCCTAAATAAGGTAAAGCCTTCTGAGTAGCCACTAATAGAGACACTGATGTAAACTCTGTAGAAGCCGGGTAGGGAGGGTTACACACATAATTAACATGTACGCTTTCTATGAAGCTAATGCAGTCGCATTATAGTTGTAAGGTTTGCAGGGGGAAAAGGCAGATCATCTGCAGCTGTGCAAATGTACAAAGATAATCCTGGGGTCAAAAAGTGGTCAGAGAAACAAAAACAGAACTGACTGCCATTAGCTCTTATTTGGCAATTTATTAGTGGCTATTGACCATATTTTTTTAATTCAAAAAGTGATACAACAAACAAAGTCCTAGATTTATTAAAGAAAAATAATACCCAGGCCTCCCCTGTTATGCAGTTAAAGGTTTAGTAAAAAGTTCCTTTCATTTTCAGATTAAATGTTTTTTTTTTACACTTTTAATTGTATCTTTATGCCATTATTGCTTTACATTTAAGGGCTAGATCCGCATAGCTCGGTTACATCAGGGCTCATAAAGCGACATTACATAAAACAGGAACAAACTACATTTACATAGGCTTTATGCCACGATATTGCTACATCATTTTGTATTATCTTCCAATAATTAGACTGTAAGCTCCTCGGGGCAGGGACTCCTCTTCCTTGATGTTACTTTTATGTCTAAAGCACTTATTCCCATGACCTGTTATTTATATTATCTGTTATTTATTTGATTACCACATGTATTACTACTGTGAAGCGCTATGTTCATTAATGGCGCTATATAAATAAAGACATACAATACAATTGTAACGGTCAGACCCCTACCCAATTTCATATGGGCCCCTATGTGCAGAATCTGCCCCCAGTTACATGTCAGTGTCGTGTGGTGCACCTGCTGACTCACAGGACTCCTGAGTCTCCCGCTCATTGGTAGTGGGGATTTCACAATCAGGCGTGTGAGGTAGTGCTGAGTTCTACTCACAGTTGGTACAGCACCTCCATACCTTCCAGATCCCCATGATAGCAGGGAAGAGTCTCTGGAAGAGAACTCCTGGGTGCATCTTCTTCCTGATTAACTCCAGTCACAGGCAAGAAGGGTCTTTGAATCAAGGGCATCTTTATTGTCATCATGCATGGCAGACTGCCCATCATAGCGGCCGGTACTTAGCCGCACATCATATTGCTGCACATGTCAAGGAAGTTCCCTCCTGACTCTGTAATAGAGACAGGGATATTTCTGCCACCTCTCCCCTAAGGGAGGGCCACCAGCTGTGCCAGAGCCCTGGACACAGTGTGGGGTCAGCTTGTCACTCTGTCACTACTGACACTTGAACTTCACAGACTTGATTCCAGACAGAGCAGACTTGAACTACTAACTTTAGAAAGTGATGCGTAATATATAGCTTCCAGAAGGCCCACCCCTGTGTCACTGGTAGTGGACACAGAGCATGCTGTCACTTCCTTTGCTACACCTTACACATCACAGGGGTTGAGGGCAAACCTCCATGATGACTTCTGGCAAACCTGCCCTCTTACCAGGAATTACTGCACAACAGGAGAGAAGCATGTAACCCCAAAATTACACAGGGCTACAATCTCGCCCTGGTGGAATCCAACGGCCCCGCTTGGACCTAAATTTGCGGAACCTTTAAATGGGCAACTGCAAAACAAGAATATCAATACAGGAATACATTTTCCCACACTGTACATAATCAACATAAGACATTATGGCATCCAGAATTACACTTTATGGACTACTCCTTAGGAGAATCTAAGCCTCAGTAGTAATGTCTGGGATCAGGCTTCTTTACCTCCCTCCAATTAGCATCAAGCACTGATATGCTATAGCATCTAGGCTGCCCGTTCTCTGGCCGGTACTCCATCTTGTGCATATAAATGTTGCGCCCAACACTCCAGATTCTCATCAGGTAACAAATTCTAGCCTCTGTTCTATGCTCCACATGACTAGACTTAGACTTGATGTAGTCCTCCACAGCCTCCCTTAACCAAACATCCCCATTGTCCTCTATTTCCTGCATAAGAGGTTCTGGGACATAGGGGTATTCTAATCCATGTGACCGCTTATAGCGTGCAACTATGGCCCTCTCAGCCCTGCTGATTCTAATCAGTTTCTTATTGGCTGCTTTGCCTGGCAGGAACCAAGATAGTGGCTCTTCAGGGGCAATTACCTCATACAGTATAGAGGATCCCCTGGGGGTGACTAGTCCCTTCTGTATTTCGTACCACCGTCTGACTAACTCTTCCTGGCGTTCCTCCTCAGAGTATTCACCCACCAGTGGTCAACCACATCTCCTCTCATTAATATGAATCGGGTGTGGTCTAGCCAGGCTTTATAGCCTTCAAACGTGGGAGCCCACCACTCGGTGCTCTGCTCCACAGCCTGCTCCTTTACTGACATGGCTGTCTCACTCTCCTCAGTCTCTCACCCAGAAGAGACACCTGATGTATTAGATGACCTAGAGGCCGACCCATAACGCTTAGACCTTCCCCTCACAGTAGTATCAGAACCGGTAGGAGTCATTCTCGGGGATATCCTAGCAGGAATCATCTCCCTCCCCGACCCCTCATCAGAAGTAAAGCATTCACCCCAGTCCATAGCTGACCCTGTCCTTTCTTCTGACGTGTCCCGGGACTCCCCAGACCACCCTTGGCTAGATTGGGACCAAGAGGAAGATGTGACAGGGGCAGGGGTTTGGGCAGTGGCCTTGGGCAAAGGGAAGGGGGAAGTGTTCTTACGCTGCGGTATTATGATCCGCAATTTGGCGATGCCCCGGCCAGTGGCAATGCTGGGCAGATCAGGCTCACCCGTCTTCTGGCTTCCCCGACTCTTCACGGCCTCCCGATATCTGTCCATATCTTCTTTGGAACACAGGGAGAAATGGGGGAGCACAGTATGAGGGAAGGTAGGTTAAAAGTGTATTTCCTTCCGCTGAAGATCAAATGTGGTGTAAAACACCTCTATTGAGCCTTCAGTTTATGAAGTAAACTTCTGGGGTGGTAAGCATACATGAAATAAAGTGTGTAAGTAAATGAGAGAATACAAGAATAACTCACACGGCCTTGTGTGAGTTCTATCACATCAAGGTTTCTTTGACTGCTGGGTCTTCCTTTAAAATGCAGATCCTTCTTCTTGTCTTCGTTCCTCGCTGTCTCTTAGGTGTTCTTCGTTGGATAAGTGGCTCCTTCACGATAATGTTTCTCTCATAGAAATGAAAAGTCAGTTAGGTATGCATATGTAAATCCTAACTGCGATACAGGGGGAGATTGTGAGATGATATGTTATCACAAGTGAGTACTGTTGATAATAATAATGTCTCACTCACACGGCCCAATGTGAGTGTTCTCCTATAGCGGTGTCTTGTTATCCCTCTGGTCAGGGATTACAGATGAATACAAGAAGTATATCTAAGGGTCGCCTGGTAATATAGGTGAGGGAAGGGATTCGGAAGGATAAATAGATAAGACCAAATAATCACACGGGCCAGTGTGAGTACGCACTTGTAAAAGTTTCTTTTGGGCTTCTGGTTCCTGTAGTGGAAACCTCTGGTGTGCTGGTGTTGGGGGTATATACAGACTATGGGACACTGAGGTCTAGGGAAGGTATATACATTAATAAAACAAATATAATAAGATTCAAAGAAAAATAAATAAATAAAGGCTAAAAACAAAGAAGCAACTAATTGCCTCTATAGGAAATGCAAACAGCAAGAGGAGTCATTAAGTGGTAGGTGGTAAAAGAATCCCTGGTCTCCGCGTCCGGATTGGGAGATACCACATCACCTCTGTCTCCTCTGTGATGGCTGCAAATTGTTCTGGATGCAGAGCAACGCGTCTCACCCTATACAGGGCTTCCTCAGGCTCGATTTGTGTTCAATGGCTGAGTGCGGGCCATTTTATATGGTCTCTGACCAATCACTCTTATCCTCTGGTGCAGAAAGCTCATCTCAGCGTGACGGAGCGCCGCCATCTTAGTAGATGCGCGCATCCTGTGGGGAGTTCCATATGCATCACTCGTGATGTCTTCCAGTAACGCCCTCCCGATTCCCAGCTTGTCTTTTCTCTGCTTGTTCGCGCATGCGCCTTGCGCTAGTGTCCTGGCAGCTGACGCCGAGTGTCCCATAGTTTTTAATGCGTTCCTAATGTATGTTGTTTTCCACATATAAATACATGAAAGATTCCATTCCATGGTGTGTGTGAACATGAATGCAGTGGGAATATGAGCCCATGATGTGTTTGTGAGGTAATATGAATACCCTCAATGACAATAAAAATAAAAATAATAAAAGTGTCCAGTGAAGTGTCAGTAATTACTTTGTTGTGTGACTTAAAAAAGTATAATTCTAGTTCCTCAATAAAATCTTATATAGAGGGGAAAAAAGATGTTTTTTAATCTATTACTGATATATCTAATGTCTAATGGCATGGTTAAATTAAAAAGTGTACAATGGTAATGCTAAAATTGCTATTAAAAAGGATACTAATAAAAATGATGCCTAATGTAAAAAATAGTAAAAAAGGAAAATGAAAAAATAATGAAAAAATAATGAACAAATGTTTCAGACATGTCTCATATTCTTAAAGTCCGTGAATTGAAATAAGCACTTTGGGCCACGATGGGTGTATCTATAAAAAAGGACAGATACAAATTTAGTGAATACATTGAAGTAAAATCTAAGAGTTAATAGTTTAATAACCCCCGAATAGGTAATAGGAATAGGTGATAAAATGGGTATTCCTATACAGTAAAAGGAGGTGCGGAAAGGCTATATAAAAGCCCCCAGGTCTATGTCTATATTAAGACCTCTGGGGGTTAGTGTCTTCAGTTTATAAATCCAATACGTTTCTCTTTGGCACAACTTACGTAACCTATCCCCACCTCTCCAGTGGTTATCTACTTTCTCTATTCCTTTATAGGTCAAGACTCCTGGGTTGCCTTCGTGGAACAGGCTGAAATGTTTAGAAACGCTATGTGTCATGACCTGTTTTCTTATATTTCCCATGTGTTTCAGCACGCGGACCCTCAAGGGTCTTGAGGTGCGGCCCACGTACTGGAGTCCACACGGGCATGACAGTAAATATACGATATAGTCTGTGCGACAGTTTAGAGTCTGTTTCATTTTAAAAGTCTCTTTTGTGATATTGGAGGTGAACTCCATTTTATCCCCCTTTGATACCTGCTTACATGCCTTACAGCTGAAGCACCCAAAGAAGCCTATTGGTGGAGGCAGCCAACTCTGAGTCTTAGGTGCTTCTTCTTTTCTGAAGATACTGGGGGACAGTTTAGATTGTATGCATGGCGCTTTTCTAAAAATCACTCTCGGAACATTAGAAATGTGATCTTTAAGAACTGGATCTGTCTGAACCACATGCCAATGACGTTTAATAATTTGTTGTATTTTTGTGGCATCTGAATTGTAGGTAGTAATAAAAGGCGTTTTAAAATCGACATTCCTATACTTCACTTTTGTTATTAATAGGTCACTGCAAGGTAGTGAATTCGTTTTATCCACAGCTGATTCTAATAATTCGGGTTTGTAGCCTCTGTCTAAGAACCTCCCTTTTAATGTGTTTGCTTGGTCTCTGAATACACTAACATCCGTGCAGTTCCTTTTCACTCTCTGGAATTGCCCATATGGTATGTTATGAAGCCACTTCGGATGGTGGCAGCTTGATGTCATTAAAAAGTTGTTAGCATCCGTTGGTTTAAAACACGTTTTGGTTTTAATTTCTGAATTATCTATGTAAATTGTTAGATCCAAGAAATTAATGTTCACTCGACTATGTTCAGATGTGAACTCTAAGTTCACATTGTTTTCGTTAATGTGTTTAATAAAATGTATCAGTTCAGTCCCTCCCCCTTTCCAAATTAAAAGTACGTAATCTATATACCTGTGCTAGGTATAACCTGCGCAAACCTGGTCTCCTGGCACAGGTATATAGATGACGCATAGGGTGAAACGCGTTGCTCTGGATCCAGAACAATCTGCAGCCATCACAGAGGAGACAGAGGTGACGTGGTATCTCCCAATCCGGACGCAGAGACCAGGGATTCTTTTACCACCTACCACTTAATGACTCCTCTTGCTGTTTGCATTTCCTATAGAGGCAATTATTTGCTTCTTTGTTTTTAGCCTTTATTTATTTTTCTTTGTATCTTATTGTATTTGTTTTATTAAAGTATATACCTTCCCTAGACCTCAGTGTCCCATAGTCTGTATATACCCCCAACACCAGCACAGGAGGTTTCCACTACAGGAACCAGAAGCCCAAAAGAAACTTTTACAAGTGCGTACTCACACTGGCCCATGTGATTATTTGGTCTTATCTATTTATCCTTCCGAATCCCTTCCCTCACCTATATTACCAGGTGACCCTTAGATATACTTCTTGTATTCATCTGTAATCCCTGACCAGAGGGATAACAAGACACCGCTATAGGAGAACACTCACATTGGGCCATGTGAGTGAGACATTATTATTATCAACAGTACTCACTTATGATAACATATCATCTCACAATCTCCCCCTGTATCGCAGTTAGGATTTACATATGCATACCTAACTGCCTTTTCATTTGTATGAGAGAAAAATTATCGTGAAGGAGCCACTTATCCAACAAAGAACACCTAAGAGACAGCGAGGAACGAAGACAAGAAGAAGGATCTGCATTTTAAAGGAAGACCCAGCAGTCAAAGAAACCTTGATGTGATAGAACTCACACAAGGCCGTGTGAGTTATTCTTGTATTCTCTCATTTACTTACACACTTTATTTCATGTATGCTTACCACCCCAGAAGTTTACTTCATAAACTGAAGGCTCAATAGAGGTGTTTTACACCACATTTGATCTTCAGCGGAAGGAAATACACTTTTCACCTACTTTCCCTCATACTTTGCTCCCCCATTTCTCCCTGTGTTCTATTACCATTAAGGGTCCTGGATAGATCCTGTTGGGGTTTCGAGTCACACGAGGACATCACAAGACAGTTACGAATTACCGAAAGGCTGTATCACACCCTTTTTACTTCTGTATAGTCATTTATAGACCTACTGCTTACTACGGATAGAGATAGCGCCCGGGTAATTTTCTAATTATACTTCCTCATATCTTCTTTGGACAGGCTCGTGCTGATCATCGGCGGCGATGGCTGCTTCCGGTCAGCCCCGCTGCGGCCACCGGAAGTGACGTCATCGGTCTTGCGGGATGCGCCGCCATCTTGGGTGGGGTCCCCCACCGGAACCTCTTCCTCCATTTCAACATCCGGTGCCGGATACGATGGTTCGCTCCTCAGCTCCGCTTGGGCCTTGGCGGGGCCTTTCTTCTCCGCCACCTCCATCGGAGCCTGTGGGAGGTAAGAGGGTATCTCACCACTCCGCTGGCTTGCGATGAGGTCCTCTTCTCCTTTCACGCTGGGAGTCGCCACAGCCGTGGGACTCTTCCGCTGCTCCGGCCGCACCAGCGCAGGTTGTCGCGGGATCTCGATGCTCAGCTCCTCGAGGCCACCGGTAAGTGTTTTGTCTTGCCTTTCAGCACCGCTGTAGTGGCCCGCCGGTAGGTGCATGACCGACGAAACAGACACCGATGATGGTAAGGGTACCTCCGCAGGGGACCGACAGCGAGGTTCTAGGTTCTCACTGCGGTTGCAGGCCCCAGTTTCACTCCTTTCAGGTACCATCATGAGAAGCGATCTCCCCTCTCTGGGATCGACCTTCTCCTGCTTCACTGTGGGCGAAGGTCCAGCCGTCAGCGTGGCTGTCTCTCCTCCCGCCTCCGTGGCGTGCCCAGGCACGAACGACTCTACAGCCCACAAGTAGTATATACCGCATTGTGGGCATCTCGCTGTGGTGCTGGTTTCTCCGCCCGGCAGCCGGCACTGCATGCACAAGAACTGCAGTACCTCATTCCCACCCGCCTTCACCACCAGGAAGCTTCCTGGCAGTTGGTAGGGGTGTATGTCGATATTGTCCATGACACAATTAGTCGCACTGGTTAAGGGAGACACACGACACAGCAGTCTCTCCTGTTCACCAGCTCTTCGCAACTGAGAGACAGGAAGCGCACATCCAGCTCCGCCCTCAGTCAGCTCCGTTCGCCATTGGCAGATGCAAGGGCTCCTCCCTCTGGTGGAGATTAGAGGAGGGTCTCACAACTGCACATCATGACCCAGAATTGGCTCTGAGCCTGTCACAGTCCAAGAGGGCGCGGCCACAGCTTTCGGGCCACTTCCCCCATCAGGGTGGGGTTCTTTCTTTCGCGCCTCTCCCGGCCAACTTCTTGCAAAAGTCTCTTCTGCACACAGCCCACGCGGTCTCCCAGGGAAGCGGGAGCCGCCATTTTGGATCACACTGCAATCTACATTAGCAGCATGGGTTACTTGCGTAGTGATCACCGTCTGGAAATCAGATACTCCATTATTTCCGAACATAATTACAATGTCCTCACAACTTTCTTCCAGGGTGGCACCCCGGGAACCTAGGCAGGACAAGAACGGCGCAGCCACTGCTTTAGCGCCACTCCACAGCAAACTAGCAAAAGTCACTTCTGTAGTTTGTTCCTCCGTGGTACTGTACACACACCACGTGCGCTTTCTCCATCAGGCGCAAGCCGCCATCTTGGACTCTCCGCACCGCGCGGGACATCATTACTTAGGGTCGCCATTTTTTCACTTCTGCTGTAATCACACATGGTGCTCCTCTCTGCTGGGCAGCCGCCATTTCTGATGCAATAAAGTTTGCCAGTGCACCTCTACATGTATCTCATGTGTGTCATATTCATGTATGGACTACCTCAGGCTGGGCTAACTCTCTCACTGTATGCTGTACACACTATCCTCCAGTATGTGCTCTGTGGTAAGTAGTCTGGTTACTGGCTAGAGTACTCTGGCTTCTCCCATGCAGTACTAGGGCGTCACCTACTGTTGGCTACACCTAGCGCAGACCCTCCCAGGAGTTCCTGACCCGCGTTAACCAGGCTACCCCCTAAGGCATCTTACAACTAGCTGACTCAAGTCGATTAGAACAGCTATAGCCCTGTCTCCAGACCTACTTAACTCCATTTCGGGCCCTAGTGTGTGCTTTGCGAGCAGACATCCTACCCCTGACTACCCTTAGTCTCCCTTCCATTCCACAGCACTTCCTGGTAGCATACATTCCCTGTTTCCCAGTCAACCTAGCAAAAGCCTGCCCTGATGATCTCAGCAGCACCTCCAAAAATGTAACGGTCAGACCCCTACCCAATCTCATATGGGCCCCTATGTGCAGAATCTGCCCCCAGTTACATTTCAGTGTCGTGTGGTGCACCTGCTGGCTCACAGGACTCCTGAGTCTCCCGCTCGTTGGTAGTGGGGATTTCACCATGACAGGCATGTGAGGTAGTTCTGAGTTCTACTCACAGTTGGTACATCGCCTCCATACCTTCCAGATCCCCACGATAGCAGGGAGGAGTCTCAGGAAGAGAACTCCTGGGTGCATCTTCTTCCTGATTAACTCCAGTCACAGGCAAGAAGGGTCTTTGAATCAAGGGCATCTTTATTGTCATCATGCATGGCAGACTGCCCATCACAGCGGCCGGTACTTAGCCACACATCATATAGCTGCACACCTCAAGGAAGTTCCCTCCTGACTCTGTAATAGAGACAGGGATATTTCTGCCACCTCTCCCCTAAGGGAGGGCCACCAGCTGTGCCAGAGCCCTGGACACAGTGTGGGTCAGCTTGTCACTCCTGACACTTGAACTTCACAAACTTGATTCCAGACAGAGCAGACTTGAACGACTAACTTTAGGAAGTGATGCGTAATATATAGCTTCCAGAAGGCCCACCCCTGTGTCACTGGTAGTGGACACAGAGCATGCTGTCACTTCCTTTGCTACACCTTACAAATCACAGGAGTTGAGGGCAAACCTCCATGATGACTTCTGGCAAACCTGCCCTCTTACCAGGAATTACTGCACAACAGGAGAGAAGCATGTAACCCCAAAATTACACAGGGCTACACAATACAATAATGAGACAACATGCCAGTCTTGGCATTACTCCTATTTAGACTTTGAAATAGGGCTAGAGGAAAGGAAAATAATGCAGGGAAATAATGTTATGTTATTGTAGCCCCCTCTTCGGGGGTCTACTAGTTCTATAAGGGTCTAACGGCCTTAACCGGTTAACTGGGTGGGCTCACTCTGGTATTGCCCCTCCCCTGTATGTCTTGTGACCCGTGATGTCACTATAGCCCCCTCTTTGGGGACTACTATTTCAGTAAATGGGGTAACGGCCTAAATGGGTTAACTTTTTGGACTCACTCAGGTTTCTTCCCTCCCTATCATGTGATGTAGGATACCTATGCAGAAGGGACTGCCACACCCTTGTATGTCTTGTGGCCCGTAATGTCACTATAACAAATATAGAGGTTATATATAGCTCCACCCTATGTTCTAGAAGCAGGTTCTTCAGAGTTCTGGTTGGGGTCTCACTGTGAGTCCTGTAAATAAGTTTATGTGTATAGATACATGTATTAAGGTGTCCTATCACCGTTTGTTGTTTTCAGTTAGAAACGTGCACATTCAGTAAGCTCCAGAAGTAAGGGTACAAGATTGTTCTCACTATTGAAAAGGAGGAAGCATGCTCTTGATGGAGTTCTTGGCATAGTAACTACGGAGTATGATTCGACCGTCCCAACCGGAAGGTTCCTAGTGCAATCCTGATTAAATAAGTATGGAAGAACGCAGTATATAGTAGCGGGTTACTAATCCAAGAGCCCGACGTGTATTCCTGAGAGGCCCATTTGATATGGGGCATTACTGACTCTATAAAAGAGACGATCACTTTATCCCTTACTATGGGTAACAAGTCAAAGTAGCTCCCCAGCGTAGCAGTGAGAGCTATCAGGGGATGAAGTCCAGAATTATATTGTTTGTAACGAGTTTCAGTCCAGTCCAGTAACCAGCATGTCAATATTATATCTATGAAGCATTATTGACGTCTGTCAAATAACGCACTTTTTTATTTATAAAGGTTCCTGGCGTCCAACCTTGTTATTTTCAAGCATCCACGCCCAGCCTGCACTTATTCAGCACTCTGCAAAGGCCTGAGAGACTGAGTACTGCCAATGTATGTAGTCAATCCGATGTGACCTTCTTTAGAGCCGGGTAAAGAGGGCTACATTATTTAAAAGATACCTAACTATGGCTTATACCTAACTTATGACCAATCAAGAAACTGCAAAAGCCCTATTTGTGTGTATGATTGAAACTAACGACTTGTATCAATATATTGTATTAAGTGGATAAATGATGTTATGATATTTTCTAATTTGCATGTCATTATCACTACCATCCGTCATAGTTAATGTTATGCTCTTTCTGGGATAAAAACATGCTTCAACGTTATGTTATTGTCCTTTGAAGATTCATTGTTAGTCTTAAAGTGACGTTAAGTTAGGCTAATGCCATCTTACGTGACTTAACTAAACTTGTGGATCTGGGCCCTGGTGTACAAAAATGTTCAAAAGAAACATGGGAATTATCTGTCCATGCACAAGGTTTTTGCTGCCAGAGACGCGTGCAGTGAAATGCGTTGCAGTCCCGTCTGGCATTAAGTGTGTTCATTAACTCGTCCTTTTTTTTTTTTTGGACTACTGTCTCCTGCAAAGCTCCACTCAGAAATGTGCTCTTGAAAAGTAGACACAGTAATTTGCATGAGATCTGCTCAAAGGCCCTCTTCATCTTCCTTACTGTCTTTGCCCTACTCTATACAGCATGTACCGTAGTGTCATTTTCCTGCAGCTGTCACCACTGTCCCTCACATTGTTTGGCACTTTGTACTCATGCTCTACTGTAGGGCTGCCTCTGGGTTTCACTGCAGAAGAGCATACAAATGTACTTCTTTCAATCAAATCCTATTTGTCATATTCCTTTGAGCAGCACTACAAATAATCTACTTAATTTAGTGTAGCCCTGGTAAGAAATGGGGCTTAGTTCTATCCTCCTCCTGTGTGTAAACTCTGCTAAGGGCAAATTGCCAGGAGTTGACATGGGTTTCCCCCGCTTATGACACTGGGTTGTGTGAGTGAAGGTAGGTCACGTGACCCTGTGTCCAATCAAGAGGCACAGGGGCGGTGCCTACTGGAGGTTACATAAAGCAGTTTCACTTCCTATTTAGTGCACAAAGTTGGAGTGTGAAGTGTTAGTGAGTTAGGTAGCAGAGGAGTGATCAGCTCATGAGTAGAGCTGATCTAACTATAGTTAGTAAGGTGGACCAAGTACCTCTCACCCTGCTTAAAGGGTGAGGGAAGAGCTAGCCCCACTCTGGATGCCCATAGGATCCAGAGTGGAGGCAGGACCATCACAAGGGAGAACAGTTAGTGGACTGTGTATCACTGTACCTGTCGGCTGCTGCTGCTGCCCTGCTGTGAATAAAGACACTGCTGCTTTTAAAGATTACCCTGTGTGAGACTGGAATCTCTCATCCCTGGAGGGGAAACTCTGTGGTAAGGATTCCACCCTGCATTCCTGGGGCTTACTATAGATGGAGGCGCTGCACCATTGAACCAGAATGAAGGCATCCACCCCAGTAACCTGTTCCTGTTATCCCCCATGTCATCGCGGGAGACTCAGGCCCTCCTGTTACCAGCAAGTATGCACCACACAGAGACACCTAGCCAGACCCCAGAACACCTTAGGGGACCCAATCTGCGATTGGGAGGGAGAAGAGGGGCTAGATTAGTAAAAATGTTTTAACCAAAATGTATATTTTTTGTTATAACACTTTTGTAATGATGCAAATAAAGGATGTTCAAACAACTTGGCATAAGTACTTATGCAATTATTTATTATAGTATTATTACAATGGTATTACGTGTACCAATAATACCTGATTAAACTAAACATCATTCGCTAGTACTTTCTGTTCCCAGGTGAGCTGTGAAATGTCGTGCTCCACAAGTCTTAGCGGCAGGGACCCAAAGAGAGAATTACATTATTTTTTTAAATCTAGCATTACGGAGGCCCCTAAAAAAGTAATAACCCACAGTGCCTTGCACTGGTTGCACCAGCAACTGGGAGACTGTATTAAATAGACCACAAAGTGTCATTTAAGAGGCGTACTAAACTATGGACCAACATATATGGTTCCTTGAGAAAGGTCCCAAGTTCTAAAACAACATATTGACTTGGGATAAATTAAGTATTCATTGCACTACTTGATTGTATAGGAGTGTTACTTAATGTACCTTGCATGATTTTGCATGAACAAGGGAGCCAGCTTAGAACTGAGGCCTAGAATTACATGGTGGAAGTAAACACCTTCAGTACAAGATACTAGACTGGTAGGGGATGCACGTATAAATAAAACATGATACTTCATGCAAGAGCAAACCACTTTTGATTACATTGCATGAGAAAGCACAAAAACATTTGCTGCCAGAATATAATGTATCATCGTTCTCAAGGCAAACAGAAATTTGCTATGAAAACATTGGCTTTAGTTGTATTGCTCACTCCTGTGTCTGTCTAGATAAACATATTCTATTCCCTGTCTGAGGAGACAGAATGCTCAATGTTGAGCTTGAAAGAAAGGGCAGGGGAGATTACATTTCTTTTTCACTTAAATTCAGGAGTTTGCATATCAGTTCTCACAAAGGGAAGAACTCCCTAATTTGTATGACTTCTTTCATGCACAGTATGGTGCTTTAAACTTTTAAACTGGCCATGTATGATCATGAATTTAAAAATGAAGGGCTAGACCGACAGATCGCCACATAACGCATATCTACAAAGCGAAATATATACAAAAACATCAGCCATTGTATGTCTCACTAGCATAGGCTTGATGCCTATGCTAATGTGAATTTGGCCCCAAGTAATTTTTTTGTATACATCAAAACACCTGATATCATAAACCCCCTAATTATCAGATCATATTTGAATCTAAGTTGCTGGATCTGATTGACCCATGTTAGCAGGGCCGGCTTAATGGCGGTGCAGTTGCACCGAGCCTCGCGCTTACAGAGGCCTGCACTCTTCCCCACAACAGTTAAACTGTTGGAGAGCATGGGGCCTCTGTAAGTGCCTCTTACCTTCCATCTGGCTTCTCCTCTCCAGCATCTCCTAATCTCTGTGACGTCACGGCATCACATTGCCATAACAACTTGATGTTGCTTTGTCATATGACACTATGACGTCGCTGAGATGAGCAGGAGTAGATGCCAGAGAAGGTATGAGGCCCCACTCTCTCCCCCGGCTGTAAGCCTCGCTAAATTTCAAGCTGGCTCTGCATGTAAGCTTCTCTGTGCTGAGAAAGGGAACCAGAGAACAAGAGTCACTCAATACAGCACACAGTAGCCTAAACCCGGTAAGAGAGACTATTACTTTAAGCTACCTTGAGCTGCTTTGCCAACACATTTTCTGCATTGCAGTGTGGCTAAAAAGTTTGGCAGTGCCCCAAAACTGAGCAAGGAAACCTCAGAGCCCAGATTTGAGAGGTCACCCACATTGACTCACAAAAGGAGACCTATGAGAGGTAAGCTTGCCACATCCTAACAGGCCATTAATTCTGTTGCATGCAAGTGACTCAGACGAAGTCGAACATCTCACGGAATACTTATTTGGGTCTTGAGTCACTGAGCAATGTGGCGTTCAGCAGAAATGAAGAGAGTGAAAAAGCAGCAGTTAGTCCTTTTTCCTTTCTGTCTGCGGTAGGCCTTTTTTTTTATGGATTGGACCCAAAATGGTTTTAATCCTTCAGCCAGCGGAATGGTTTGGCAGGAAACAAAACCACATTTTAATTCCTCCCTAGGGCTTACAGAGTATGCATCCTTCCTTATAATAGTATTTATTCTCAATGATTCTTTTGATAAGATATTAAATTGAATGCTCAGTAAGAAGACTAAACGTGTCATAATTTTACATTTTAATATGTTGCGTAAAGAGAGCAAAACTCAAGTCACTTGATTTGAAGCAGGAAAAACTGATTGTATGTTTCAAACTTTGCATATATCACTCACTATTCCTGTCTGTGTCCTAAACTATTGCAATTAGGTATGGCTTCAAGTTGGTCTTCTTTATCAAAATCTGAAATAAAAAATGTCAGAAAAATCCCTGCGTATGAGGGATTGTATTTTTAATTTTGGGTCTCCCATGCACTGTGATCGCAGTGTGTCTTGCAACAATGGAGCAGTTGCTTCTAAGCAGAAATGCTTTTAAGTAGAAATCTTTAAAGTAGTATGGAGGTTTAAAAAAGGAAGTTCAAAAAGAAGTGGAAAAAGCGGACACAATCTACTGCTTCTGATTCCTGCATTTGAACTACGCTGGAAAGGAGGATATCATCCCAGACTGCACATCTCAACACATTACTATTGCTGTGATGCCGCCTTTACTTTTTATATTTGCTGTAACCTCACTTATTTTCAAATTATGCACTTTCTTCCACCAGCCTCATCATGTCTCTAACTCTATTCATATTTCACCATCTCTCCTTACTTCACCACTTCTCCTTGGGGACTTCAATTGCCACATTGATGACCCCTCTCTCCCTTGGGCTTCCCGCTTTCTTTCTCTAACCTCTTCTTTTGGCCTTCAACAGTGGACTGAAGCCAGCACCCACAAGGATGGACACTACCTAGACCTGGTTTTACTAAAAACTTCTCTCTCTCCGACTTCTCCATTTCCCCTTTTCCTCTCTCCGACCATCACCTCATCTCATTTTCTCTCTCTCGATTCTCTCCATCTCCATCTCCATCTTGCCCTCGTTTTTGCAGAAACCTGCGCTCTATTAACCTACCAGCTCTTGATTCCACTTTACGCTCCTCCCTCTCCTCTCTCAGTTCTGCTTCAGACCCTGACAACCTGGTCAGGAACTACAACTCTGCCTTATCTTCCACTCTTGATCCTCATGCCCTGCTTTCTCTCTGCCGTCCTCGCCCTTCTAACCCCAGACCCTGGCTAAACTCCCACACACGCATGCTGCGTTCCTCCACTCGTTGCTCTGAACGCCTCTGGAGGAAATCTCATACGCTCGCAGACTTCATTCACTACAAATTTATGCTATCCTGTTTCAACTCTGCCCTCCTTCAGGCTAAACAAACCTACTTTTCATCACTAATCAACACACACAAGTCTAACCCATGCCGTCTCTTTTCTGTCTTTGACTCTCTACTCAGACCACCCTCAGCTGCCTCCTCTTCTTCCTCCATCTCACCTCAGGACTTTGCTGACTTTTTTAAGGAAAAGGTGGAGTCCATACGGCAGAACATCCCATCTGTTGCCTCCTCCCATCCCACAATGCTTCCCAACTCTCCTCCTGCCTTTCTTGACTCTTTTTCTGCTATCTCGGAGGAGGATGTATCACTGCTGATCTCCACTTCTCCCTCTACCACTTGCCCTCTTGATCCCATTCCCTCCCATCTCCTAAAACCTCTTGCTCCTTCTATAATCCCTATGCTCACACAGATCTTTAACTCTTCCCTCTACTCTGGTACCTTTCCTTCATCCTTCAAGCATGCAACCGTTATACCATTACTCAAAAAAGCAAGCTTGACCCTACCTGTCCTTCTAACTATCGACCTGTCTCCCTCCTGCCTTTTGCCTCCAAACTCCTTGAACGTCTTGTCTTCTCTCGATTGCTACACTTTCTCAACACCTATTCTGTCCTAGACCCTCTACAATCTGGCTTCCGCACTGCTCACTCTACTGAAACAGCCCTCACTAAAATAACTGACGACCTCCACGCTGCCAAAGACAGAGCTCATATTACTCGACCTCTCTGCAGCATTAGACACCGTGGACCACCCTCTTCTCCTTCACATTCTGCATACTCTTGGTATTCGGAACAAAGCTTTATCCTGGATCTCCTCTTACCTCTCCCATCGTACCTTCAGTGTCTCTTTTGCTAACACCTCCTCCTCCTCCTCTATTGATCTCTCTGTGGGGGTACCCCAGGGCTCTGTCCTGGGACCCCTTCTCTTTTCTCTTTACACACTCTCTCTAGGTGACCTAATCACATCTTTTGGGTTTAAATATCACCTCTATGCTGACGACACACAAATTTACCTTTCAACCCCTGACCTTACACTTGCTATACAGACCAAAGTTTCTGAATGCCTCTCTGGAATATCATCCTGGATGGCCATCCGCCGACTGAAACTTAACATGGCAAAAACAGAGCTCCTTATACTTCCTCCTAAACCTGGCCCTACTACCTCCTTCCACATTGCTATTGGAAATATGATCATTCACCCAGTAGCCCAAGCACGCTGCCTAGGGGTCACACTTGATTCCTCTCTCTCATTCTCCTCTCATATTCAAAACGTTTCTAAAACTTGTCTCTTTTTTCTCCGCAATATCACAAAGATACGCCCTTTCCTCTGTTACTCAACTGTTAAAACTCTGACTCAGGCCCTCATTCTCTCACGTCTCGATTACTGCAACCTCCTGCTGTCCGGCCTTCCTACCTCTCACCTGTCTCCCCTACAATCTATCCTAAACGCTGCTGCCAGAATCACTCTACTCTTTCCTAAATCTGTCTCCGCATCTCCCCTCCTGAAATCCCTCTCCTGGCTTCCGATTAAATCACGTATCTCCCACTCAATTCTCCTGATCACTTTTAAAGCTTTACATTCTTCTGCCCCTCCTTACATCTCAGCCCTAATTTCTCGCTATGCACCATCACGACTCTTGTGTTCTTCTCAAGGATGTCTTCTTTCTACCCCCTTTGTATCTAAAGCTCTCTCCCACCTTAAACCTTTCTCACTTTCTGCCCCACACCTCTGGAATGCCCTTCCCCTCAATACCCGATTAGCCCCCTCGCTATCCACCTTTAAGACCCACCTTAAGACACATCTGCTTAAAGAAGCATATGAGTAGCACTGGATAATCATGGATACATGACACATAAAGCTTGGCCCCCTGCAGACGCACTTACTAGTATTCCCTCCTACTGTCTCTGTACGTTCTCCCTACCTACCAATTAGATTTTATGCTCCTCGGAGCAGGGACTCCTTCCTTAATGTTACTTTTACAGTATGTCTGAAGCACTTATTCCCATGATCTGTTATTTATATTATTTGTTATTTATATGACATTTATTACTACTGTGAAGCGCTATGTACATTTATGGCGCTATATAAATAAAGACATACAATACAATACAATACAATCCCTGAAGAAGTTAGTTAATCTAACGAAAAGTGTAGGAGATATTGTTATTTGGCAACTGCTATTATCCCCCTCTTTACTGCTGGAGCTTGTCCGTTTATCCTTCGGCACTTTGTCTGAGTCAGCGTGACTTGGTTGTTGTTACGGCGCAACTCTGTGACGTAAGCGTGCTGCACAGTGGCGCCGTAGATGGCATTGTGGGTCTTTACCCCAGAGCCAGCAGTTTGGGGTAGTCTATTTGTTCTGTTTTACTGCCGGACCTTTGCATGGACTGCCGCCTAACTAGTGACCCACGTCCGTGAATCTACGATCGTGCAGACGTGTTTCAGGGCTGAGTTCCATTCATCCTGACACAACGAACTTCTACAGTGGGAATGGGAATCCGTGGGAACTGCTGAGACATACCAGACGGGCTCGTTTTAACAACAGAGCGGTAACATGTACCCATAACATGCCCTGCCTAACTAATTGATCATTGCTGTACGTGCATATTATACCACTTAATTAATAACAATTATATTTGTATATTTTTACACTATGAAAGGTTGTGCGCTGTCTTTTTTTCTTCACGTTATCTTTATGGTGTTGAGCCATCAATCTTGATGGACAGCAGACCATGTCTTTTTCATAAGAGGTTTAAAAGTTTCTTATTCCTTGGTGCACTTTTTTGGTTAATTCACTGTTTTAATTAATCCTTATATTCACACACTGGTCACATTATCAAAATATATCTTCACAATTTGTGCGCAGTTTTATTATTTTTCCAGGTTCAGAACAGACAGGGCAAAGCAAGGTAGGACAAGAAATAACAGCATGCTTACGACCAGTACAACGTCACAAGAAACAAAGTAATATGCTCAGCCAAATTGCAGAGGCAAAGACTGAGCATATAAAGGGTGAATCAGCCAATCAGTGTGTTACACCGGTGCTGCCCGCAGACCAGACCCGTCCCCTGAGCTGAAGGGGGAAGTGGTAATACACGCACCCGCAGCAAAGGGAGCGTGTCCGGAGTGTGGTATAAAGTGTTGCAAGGCCAGATGTAGTAAAGTAGACAATACTTGCCGGTACCGGTTGTAGAGATAGAGTGAAGAATGCCTTGCCGAGGTCAGGGAGTGGAGAGTGGAGGTAGGTTGTAGTCCAAGCCGTGTTCAAGGGGTAACCAGAGTGTGCGTTGTCCAAGGAGTGCCGAGGTCGAGAGCCAGAGGGAGTAGTCGAACGAGCCTTGTCAGAACCTGTGAAAACACTAAGAGAATCCAGGAGTGCTTCCATGCAGAGACTATGTCGAGCAAAGACTGAGAGCAGAGAGGAGCTAGAAAAAGCAGGGAGATCCAATCAGGAACGGAGGCAGGACAGGAAGCGCTACAGGGAGACACTGCAGATTGGTGCAGGCATAACAAGCCAGGTGAGTCTTGTTGGTAACCTGAGTATGCCCGTGCAGGGGGCAGAGCCTGAGGTCCGGGTGACAGGAAGAAGAGTGTGCAGAATGATCACGCTCCGAAAACGCGTGTATGCGCGTGGACTGCGCCAGAGGAGGATGCAGGTGTGCGCGCGGGAGGGCGTGGGCGCGCCCGACGCTGAGCAGAGGAATCGCCGAGGGGAGTGATCCCGCGATGGTGACAGGGGCGGGGAGCCGCGGACGCTTGTAAGGTAGGATTGTGTTGTGTGTCCAGGGACTCCCTAGGGGAAGAGAGTGCTCTGTGTGGGGAGCGCAGAAAACGCAGATTCCTGACACAGTGAACTGCTGATCAGCAGAGGCTGAAAGTGAAACCAGAGTACTGATTCATTGTTGTGCAGAGTGCACACAGCAGGAGCTGATGAGGAAAACCTGCAGCAAGTCTGAATCAAACTCTGGTCTGGAGCCTGCGTTTGATCCTCACAGTATCCCTTCCCCTTCAGGAACGACCTCCGAATGCTCCATGGATGGTTTCGAGGGGTGTCTCAGGTGGAATGCCTGAACCAGGCGAGGGGAGTGATGTCAATCCCTGGGGATCCAGGAACGTTCCTCAGGGCCAAACCTTGGAGTCTAGGATCGTCTGACCCTCGAACTCCTATTATCCCTCCACCATGACAGGTTCTGGAGGAGATGCAGGAACAGGAGACCTGGGATCCTGTTTAAAGTGTATTAGTGGGGACGTATGGAATACCGACGGGATCTTCATAGAGACTGGGAGACATAGACTGTATACCACTGGATAGTCCCTCTCGATGATAGGAAAAGGGCCAATAAATCTAGGAGATAGGTTCGCCATAGGTGCTTTTAACCTGATGTTTTTGGTACAAAGCCATATCTTGACACCAGAATTATATGCTGTTATCTCACGATGATGCTGGTCTGCTTGCATTTTTTGCATGGACACTGCTCTCTGAAGGTTGTTCTGGATCTTCCCCCATAACTCCTGTAGTTGTTGGATCCAGTTATCCACTGGCTGGGACTCTGGATGCGGCTCCTGAAGAGGAAAAAGCTGAGGGATGTAAGCCATAATTAGCAAAGAATGGAGAGTCTTGCGAAGAGTCGCTCTGTAGGTTATTATGGGAGAATTCTGCCCAAGGTAAGAGGTCTGCCCAATCGTCTTGAGTGTCTGAGACGAAATAACGGATATATTGTTTCAAAGACTGATTGTCCGCTCAGTTTGTCCATTAGACTGGGGGTGTTAGGCGACAAAAAGTGTAAGGCCACTCCAAGTTGTTGGCAGAAGGCTGTCCAGAATTTGGAGATGAATTGAGAGCCCTGATGTCACGATTACTTAAGGAGCTCCATGGAGTCGGAATATCTCCCGAATGAAAATTTCAGAAAGTTTAGCAGCATTAGGTAATCCCTTCAGAGGAATGAAATGAGCTTGTTTGGAGAACCTGTCCTCAACAATCAGGATCGCGGTCATGCACTTCGATAAGGGCAACTCCACCACAAAGTCCATAGAAATGTGAGTCCATGGCCGGTCTGGGATCGAAAGAGGTTGTAATAACCCCGTAGGGCGATTCCTGGGTGTTTGGTCCAGGCATAGACTGGACAAGAGGACACAAAGTTCTTAGCATCCTTCAGGATGCCTGGCCACCAGAATTTCCGTTCAAATAAATCGATGGTCCTCCTTTCTCTAGGATGACCTGAGGTTTTGGAACTATGACCCCGCTCAAAGACCTTTTGTTGAAAGGCTGGCGAAATGGAAAAGTGTCCCTCTGGATCTTTAAGGCCCCCTGGAGTTAAGAATTGGTCCAGAATGATGTCTTTTAGAGAGTCAAAAGTAGCGGCTGAGATGATGCGTGATGGAGGAAGAATGGGTTCTTCGCGGTCTTCTGCAATGTCGTTGACCAGGAATTGGTGAGAAAGGGCATCCGCTTTTATATTCTTGGACCCTGGAAGGTAAGAAATAATAAAGTTGGAATGAGAGAAGAAAAAAAGGGTGGCCTGGGGGAGGTGGGGTGTTGTATCCAGTCTAATCTGTTTGTACAGTCAAATGTACAGTATATAAACAGCAGTAATGATGTACACAAAACCTCTGCTTTCTCAATGAACTACTGTACTGTTCACAGAATGAGGAACAAGATAAAGACGGAAAAAATAATATTACTATATATATATATATGTAGCGGTCATGTAAAATGGCTACAGTCATCTCTCCTGCTGACAGTAAGGCCTGGTAAGTTGTGGGCATGCCAGCAGTAATTATGGAGGTTTGCCCTCACACCCTGGTGAGGTGCCCTGTGTATGGATGGGAGTGGTCACAGGCTCTGACTCCATGGTTAGTGATGTCAGAGGTGTGTCAGCTTCCAGAGTGTACATAAGGCACAGCACTGTGTCTAAAAGTTCTGTTCTGCGTGGTTCTGGGTAGTTCTGCCAGAGTTCTGAGAGGAGTAAGAGTTATGTTATAGTAGCTGAGTAAGAAGCCTGTGTCCAGGGACCTGGCACAGGGTAAAGACATCCCGGCTGGGATAGGGAATCCCTATTAAAGGAGAATTACACCTTTCAAAGGGAAGCACTGAATGATTATGAGTGGCTAGAGAAACTACTGCGAGGGGCAGCTAGCCCACCTCAAGCAATAAAGATGCTCTTAATTACAAACCCTCTCGTGTACCTGTGTGGAGTGATTGTACAGAGAGGAGCACCACAGAGGAGTTCCTCGCCAGGACCATCCCCAAGTGACCGAAGGGACCCTGATGAGGTGGAGGCGCTGCACTGGAACTAGGTAGGACTCAGCACACTACCTCAGCTGCCTGTCTGGACGGGTTCTCCCCACACACCATCATGCGGGAGACTCAGGAGTCCTGTTGCCAACAGGTGCACCACCAGACACTATCACACTGTAATGGGGACCGGTTAGACCACAGGGGCCAATGTGAGATTGGGTGGGTCAGGCCTGTTCAGAAAACCGTTACATATATATTATACATTACAGTATATATTATTAAATAATATTCTTATAAATGTGCATTATTCATATTTATCCATGTTTTACAAATGTTTTCTAAATGTTTATCCAATTTCAATCTGCCAGAAGAACTTAATAAAGACTGCATTATGTATTATTCATGATTATTTTTATATTTGTATTTTTTTGGTTCCTGATAAAATAAAACAAATATTTATTTACATTCCTGCTAATCATAATCATTGACAACACCCCCCCACCACCTACAGTACACCAATGAATAAGAATGAATGACAAAACAACATGAATCAGTTAATGTTTTTTTTAACTCTCAATTCTCACAATGCTGTGCAAATCAGATTTACATTTCAAATTCGAGAAGGGATTTTCCAAAGCGTTACCGTAAACAAAGCCTCAAAGGGTTGGGGGGGTTGGGTGAGTCATGCATTAGCTCCCATCTCAAAGAGGATTACATGCAGGCGCAGTGAGGTGATTGACGCTCGGCTAGGGACGGATTAAAAACACAATGACTAGCTTCAGAAAATTAATGACTCTGTGGGGGGGGGGGGGGGGTTGGGTGAGTCATGCGCAGTAAGCAGCCAGCTCCCATCTCAAAGAGGATTACAAGCAGGCGCAGTGAGGCTTTGTAGCTCGGCTATGGACGGATTAACAACACAATGTCAAGATTCTGAAAATTAACGACTCTGTGGAAGGGGGGGTTGGGTGAGTCATGCACAGTAAGCAGCTAGCTCCCATCTCAAAGAGGATTACACGCAGGCGCCGTGAGGCTTTGTAGGTCGGCTATGGACGGATTAACAACACAATGTCAAGATTCAGAAAATTAACGACTCTGTGGAGGGGGGGGGGGGGGGTTGGGTGAGTCATGCGCAGTAAGCAGCTAGCTCCCATCTCAAAGAGGATTACACGCAGGCGCAGTGAGGCTTTGTAGCTCGGCTATGGACTGATTAAGAACACAATGTCAAGATTCAGAAAATTAACGACTCTGTGCAATTTCAAATCCTTGAGCTAGCCTTGTGTGTTTGTGGGGGAGGGGGCTACAGGGTACAGCTGCATGAAGTTCAAAGATAATGACATACTTTAATTTCAAAAGGCAGTTCAACATAATAATACACACCCAAATACAGTACGTAAAAAGCACACAAATCAACCATGTGCAGTCAAATGCACAGGGTCGCAGTCAAAAGCTACAGCACTGATTGAATATCGTAATACAGTATCGAGATGGTTTTTGCAGGCTTGTGGAGAAAAAAAATTATAATAAAAAAAATTTTTAAATTTTTTTTTGGTAACTCACTCAAGCAAGCAAGCAGTGGTGGGTGAAGTAACAGGCGCATGCATAGTAATCACCTGCTGTCAAGCAGGAATGTGATTGAAACCAGACACACGTTCAAAGGAATGGTGTGGGAGAGATGTACAGCACTGCAAATGCATATATACTTTAAATATGCAAATTTACTGCACGCGCACACACAGACTGTGTACTGACGTAGGTTGAACCGTGAAGGTATTAGACTTCCAATACAACAGCTCGCAAACGCCCCCCTGAGTTTTTACACGGCATTGCAGTATTGCAGACAGCGAGAATAAAATGCTAATATCACGAGCGCTAAAATAACGCAATTCACTCCGGGCGAAGAAAAAAAAACACACCTGACCGGGATTATCTGAGAGCCGCGGATCTAGCCGACTTAGACTCAGGTTGGCCGCCACTGTAGTGCCCACGCGCTTGTCGCGACGCAATCGACGGGCGCCTCGATGTACAATAGGTTTTTGTGATCTGTGAATATAGTCACCCGATTTTCGGTTCCCTCCAGCAAATGTCTCCATTTCTGCAAAGCCATTTTTATGGCCAAGTTTTCTCGGTTGCCGACGTCATAATTCCATTCAGCTGGGGAGAATTTTTTGGAGAACAATGCACAAGGGTGCAATTTGGCCATTGAGGTTATTACGCTGAGATAGTACTGCTCCTTCTCCCACATCAGATGCATCTACCTCTAGGGTGAAGGGAAAAGCGGGATCTGGGTGCACCAGAACTGGAGACGAAGCGAAGGCTGTTTTTAATCTGTCAAATGCATCTGCTGTGTCAGCCGACCATTGAGTAGGGTCCGCTCCTTTCTTGGTTAAGGCGGTGATAGGCACCAGACCGGATGAAAAGTTCTGGATAAATAAACGGTAATAATTTGTACATGCTAGAAACCGTTGAACAGCCTTCAGACCGAGGGGACGTGGACACTCCAGAACGGCTATGACTTTGGCTGGATTCATGGCTAATCCAGTATCCGAGATGATATATCCCAGAAAAGGGTACTGGATTGATGGGATTGACATTTCTCTAATTTAGTGATCAGATGATTCTCCTGCAAGCGTTTTAGAACCTGCATCACATGGCCTGGATGTTCTTGTGCTGATTTAGAGAAGATCAGGATATCATCCATATACACACATATTTGTCGAGGAGATCCCTAAATATCTCGTTCACAAAGTTCTGAAATACTGCCGAAGCATTACAGAGTCTAAAAGGCATAACAAGATACTCCTAGTGTCCATCACGTGTATTGAAAGTGTCTTTCACTCATCACCTTGAAGAATTCTCACCAAATTATAAGCCCATCGTAAATCCAATTTGGTAAAAATAGATGCTCCTGGCAACCTGTCAAACAGTTGAGAAATGTGTGGTAAAGAATAGCATTTTTTTTACCACCCTGTGTTCCTTTTAATCAATATATATTTCAGTCTGATAAAAGCTCTGTCAGTTGTTAAAGTGCCATTAAAAAGTAGTGGTACTGTATTGTGCTTGACAGCATAGCACCACCCTTTTGAACAAGATGGTGTAGCATTTTGGGCAACACTTGTAAAACAGTTGGGGTGGATTTATTATATAATGAGATACCTCTCATTATATAATAAAAAATATTTAAAATAAATTAAAAATAAATATAAATTATTTAAAAATAAAAAAAATTATGTAAGAAAAAGTAGTTGTGCTATTATACTTCGAGCATCAGCTTCTTGGTTTCAACAGCACTGAAGGGTTTAAAACACACATTAGAAAAATAATAGAAATTTCTAATATTCATCAGCATCAGATATATCAATACCAGCAAGTCATTCAAGCACCAGAAGACAGAAGACATTAACAGGTAACACTCTGTGATCAAGTTGGTGAATCCGTCTTTGACATGCTCAGTACCCACGGTAACTACACAGCTCCCTATAAACATAATTATTATGGCAGTCAGTCATGCGATAGGCAATTCTCAGTTGAAAGAGATTACATGACTAAAAAGCAGTTGCATGAACAAAACTAAATCTCAACATTCCTCTTTCATTAAGCAACAGAACCCAGAACACCATGATAAGGAGGCATCCACATTCTTGCGGCAAATGACCTTGATAGCAAATAAGTGGCCAAACAGTCAAGTGAGGTGTTTTACTTTGAGGCCACAGTAAGTTAGATGCTCCATGCTGCGATACTGAATGCCAGTTTGGATCTCTGTGCTTTCTTGTTTAAGTTGCTGTGAAAAAATCTCATGATGACAAAGTTACGTTGGTGATACAGACACTAGAGATCCCATAACCGCATGCCAAAAAAGTAAATTAAGGATGAGCAGGCCAAGATTAGACCGTTTAGCTGCATTGCTGTGCTTTCAATCTTCGGTAGTCAAAGTGCAGTCGATTTGACCACTTATCTGAGAGTGTTTACGTTGGTAGAAATGCTGTACAGTATGAAGGACATTGGCCCAGGTTTAATTAGCAGTGCTATTCTCCTAGATACAAGGGAAACAAAAAAGAAAAAAGCGCAAGGCCCATAGAGTAGTATAGTTAAGTTTATCCACAATTAAAAACGGTTATAAACACTTACAACAATGTAGTTGTTACAAGCACTTCGGTACTGAGACAGACCGCAGGAACAGAGGCACGTTGCTCGTCTGTTTGTCAGGGTTGTGTGAGTCCTGGCCCTCTTCCTCCTCTCGAACAGCGAACTGTTACACTTCCGCGTCAGGTGACTCGTGACGCAATAAATTTATCTGATCTAATCAGTGCCATATTGGTGTATGCTTCCAGTATCCTTAGATCAGATTAATTTATTGCGTTATATAATTAATTAATGCAGTACTCTATATATAGTAATAGAAAGCAACCAGCAATGACAGTGCCCCTGACGAAGAGAACACAGTTCTCGAAACGCGTAGGGCTGACATTGCTCTGGTTGCCAGTGAGCCTACACTAAGCTGCTGTGAAGACCTAGATTGCAGAGTCTCCTGACCGCCGTGTTTGAAGAGGGAATTGGAGACCGCCCGCAGTTCAGCCACCGTTCGATGACACACACCGGCGTCACGAGTCACCTGACGCGAAAGTGTAACAGTTCGCCGTTCGAGAAGAGGAAGAGGGCCAGGACTCACACAAACCCGACAAACAGACGAGCAACGTGCCTCTGTTCCTGCGGTCTGTCTCAGTACCAAAGTGCTTGTAACAACTACATTGTTGTAAGTGTTAATAACCGTTTTTAATTGTGGATAAACTTAACTATACTACTCTATGGGCCTTGCGCTTTTTTCTTTTTTGTTTCCCTTGTCTCTAGTTTCTTCTGGTTCCGAGGTTGGCTCCAGACGTAAAGAAGCTGCATACCCATATTTTTTCGTGACTGGACTCTATATATGTGGGAACACGATTTAGGACATTCTTTCAAAGCATCAAGTATTAATTAATTTTTTCCTTTAATTGTTCCTTATAATTGTGTTAATCCCATCCTTTATATGTGACAAATGTATGTATATGTTTATCAATTTTGTTAGTAAGAGCGCTGGTGGATACATTGAGGGATAGAGGGGCTACTTCCCATCTAGTCCCTCATTGTGTCTAACTCACTTAAAACTATTTCTATTCTCCTAGATACCTTCTGGTTCCAGAAGACTCCTAATTGCCCATTCAAATGATTGAGCTGTAGAGTGTTTCTGTCTCTCAAAGGTGTCTTATGAAATAGCACCACTTAGTAAATATGGGCAATTATACTGTAGCACTGTTTAGGGACATACCCTGTTACATACAGTATGTGAGTCTCTCTAAAAACAAGAAGGGTGTAGTGATCGTTACTACACCAAACAATACAGTGGTACATTAAATATTGTATGACATTTGTCTGTGTGAAATAGCCAGGATGTCACAGGGGATACTCCTGGAGCGGGTAGGACCTCGGTGGATGGACCAGCAGTGAGTAGGCAAGGATTGTTGGGGTCACGGGGCTGAGGTCAGAGGCAGGCAGCAAGCAGGATCGTCGGAGTCACAGGCAGGGTTTGGTGGCAGGCAGCAAGCAGGATCGTTGGGGTCACAGGCAGGGTTCAGTGGCAGGCAGCAAGCAGGAGAAGGGCAGGGAGCAGGAACTGAGACAAGGGAGCAGGAACTTTGCTAGTCCAGGCAGGGGTCGACAACAGGAAGGCAGGAGCAGGGCAGGGGAGTAGGGAGCAGGAAACAAACGAAACAAGCCAGATCATAGGCAAGGACCTGATACAGTATATAATCAGGACTACAGGGGAACAGGTCTTTGCTTTGCTGCTGAACCCTTCTAACATTTGACTGCAGTACAATCCCCCATTGTTTCAGATATTCATATTTCCTCCTTTGTCATTGCATTCTCCGAATTGACTGAAGAATGCAGGCTGCTCTAGTCCAGGACAAGGCTGACGAATTTTCATTCCTCTATAGGCGGCCTGTATGATGACAGAGCTGCGGAGCATTTGCGAAGATAACGCTGTCTCTCCAGCCTTCCCTGGATGAGGTCTCTGTAGAATCTCTGAATTGTTAGGATGCTTCTATTTTTTCTTTCAGTCTGCGCTGATTTCAGAAAGTGCTAACTGGAAACATAGGGAGCTACCTCTTTCCTCTTCCAAGGCGCCCTCTGCTTCTTCCCATGCCAATTGCATCTTTGATTTTCTTCAATAGTCTCTTCTCCTCTTCTAATTCATGGAGTCTCTTATATCCTTCACTGACTCAGACAGAGAGGAATTTGCACACTTGGTTACAGTTTCAAACTCACTATTAAACCCTTCGAAGGTCTCTCTCACAGAACTTATCTCTGTGTTTAAGTAGCAAATCTCCTCCAGAGAGGCTCCCAGCTCTGTACTAAGCCTGTGAAATTCATTTTGAATTTGTACTACACCTCTGTACTACACAGCTCTGTACTACACCTGTCAATTTCCTTCAGAGAGATCTCCAGTGCTGTGCTAAGTTGATCAACGGAGCTCTGGTCCTGGGCAGCATCGGTATATGCTTTCTCCAGCTTACTTGACATGATTACCATGTCACTCTCCAACTGATCCTTTTCTTTCTCCTGTAATACGCATTTAGCAATTGCTGTGGACAGACACATTTGTAGTGCAGCCTTGGCCTCTTGCTCTTTATCTAGTCATCTATAGAGACAATCAAATTCTTTCCCTGTGGATTCAAGTGCCCAAGTTAAGCCATCTTCACCTTGGTTAAGGGCATCCTCTTTCTTTTCCACTACTCCTGGAATGATTCTGCTAGTCGCCTTAGTCTGCAGCATATCTCTGTTCCCTTCTAGTGCAGGCTTTCCTGATGTCGAAGGGTCATCCTTAATTCCTTCAGCAACTTCCACTGTAACACCACCTCTCTTCTTTTTCTTTCTCTTTGCTTTGAGAAGCTCTGAAGAATCAGTGGTACTGTGTTCACATTTGTTGCTCAAGACTGTTTTCAAAGTGGGAGCCATACTGTAGCTTCAGACATGGGGAACACAAACTTCCCAAAAAAAACAGTAAAGAGGAAATGTGCCTTTAAAACAGAAGCATTGGAATGAACAACAGAAATATTAGGCAAAAACAAGGAGACAAAAGATAGGAGCTGACCTTTAGATTTGAGACCTTAGCATCAGTCACAGAAATATCATAATTTGAAGGGGAAACCATAGATAGAAACTTGCAGTTACATCTGAAACTTTAGAATCAGGCATATGAATATCACAGATTGCAAGAAACTAAAGACAGGAACTTGCAGTTACATCTGAAACGTATAGAATCAAATATAGGAATATCACAGATTGCAGGAAACTAACTACAGAGAAACTTGCAGTTAGATCTGAAACCTTAGACCCAATCATAGGAAGATCACAGATTGCAGAGAAATCATTGCATATAGCAACAAACAATGGGAGTAATCTTGTTTTTTAAATGGAACCCTGTGAAAAAGCAGTGGTCCAACCAGGGTAAGCAGAGAAATCAAGGTAACACAAGTCTGTTTTTAGAAATACAAGTCTGAGAGTCTAAAGTGGTGACACCAGGTACTGCAGGGAAATACAATATGATCTTTTGAAAAGGGAATATGAGGATCAGTAGGGGTTAAACCGGGCATTGCAAAAACTTCCAAGAAAAGTGCACTGGTCACTGCAGCAACAGTTTTCAGCCTTAGCACAAAAGTCTTAGACGCAATATGTCTTCCCTATCTTTACAGAGGGTACAGTGGAGAGTTTTTTTTTGGAAACTGAAAAAGCTTCTTCAACTAAAATTCCCACAAAAAGAAAAATGGGAACTCTTCTTCAGGGACAAAGTGCACACTAATCCTACAGAACACTTGCAGCAAAAACAAAAACACTTCAGGATCCAAAATGGGTCTTCAAAACACTAACAAAAGTACGTATTTTCCCCCAACACTAGCGGAAGGGGTCTGCTGAAGCAGGCAGGTTGAGAATCTGTTCCAGCGAGGTCCAGAAGTGGCCTTTGTTTTCTGTCACGGGGGAGACTCCTGGAGTGTGTAGGACCTCGGTGTCTGGAACAGCAGGGAGCAGGCAAGGATTGTTGTGGTCACAGGCTGAGGTCAGAGGCAGGCAATAAGCAGGATCGTCGGGTTCACAGGCAGGGTTCAGTGTTAGGCAGCAAGCAGGATCGTCGGGGTCCAAGCAGGGGTCGACAACAGGAAGGTAGGAGCTGAGCATGGGAGTAGGAACTGAGACAAGGGAGCAGGATGCACGAAACAAACGGGACAAGTCAGATCATAGGCAAGGGCCTTTAATATGTAATCAGGACTACATGGAACAGGTCAGATCAGGGGAGCAACAGAAGGAGTCAGGATCACAAAACAAAGGCAAGGGGAACAGGAAACTATAATGACAGAGGACAGGAGGACCAAGAGGAGACAGACAGGCAGAGGAACCCCAGAGCAGACAGGAAACAGCAGTACTCTCGGTGGACAGAGAAAGGAACTGGGAGAAAGGGAGATTTAGGACACTATGTCAGGGCTATTCCTGACACAGTAACAATGACAATACACCACTGAGAGCTTAAACAATAGAACAAATATTTATTTGATCACTAAAATTAACTTCATGACTTTTGCACTGCTTCAACTTGTAATTTATAATGGTATTCAATGGGTGAGGTATTTTCATGTTACAACTTTAAAAATACACAAAAAGAGACTTGTATACACAGAACTCAGATAGGCCAGTGGTCCAGTCAGAAGCCCCTTACTTCTCTGCACTCAATATCACTAATAGGATATGTAATAGTATAGAAGCTAAAAGAGGTACGGAACCAAAAAATATCCACTAATAATGAAATTATATGATGTCAGTATAAATAAAAACAATTTTAATAGTAATATAACAATAAAAAACGGGGTATTAAAAACTGCCTCCTAGACCCTCTTCCATATAGCTTCCACACTGCTCACTCCACTGAAACAGCCATTACCAAAATAACTAATGACCTCCATGCTGCAAAAGACAAAGGTCATTACCCTTTGTTGATATTACTCGACATCTCTGCAGCCTTTGTTAATGTGGACCACTCTCTCCTCCTTCACATTCTCCATACTAGGTATTCATAACAGAGCTCTATCCTGTGTGACATAATCCCAGGATATTAGGCAGATTTCTGCCCGATTTAGGTCAGAAAGTGAAGAAATAGTGTAAAAGGATCCATTCCACAGCTTGACATTTACTGAAGCTGGTGGATTGAAAGTCCAGGCCAGAGTTTATAATGGTTCTAATTCCCCTCACCTGCTCTCCTCATTAAGGAACAGGTATTTATGGCAGCTAGTTTTGCTGCTTCACTCTCTCCTTCTCTACTAGCCTACCCCTTGGACGGAAGCAAACCTGGGGACTCCTCACCTTTGGATCGCATGGACAGTGCAGCACTCAGAGTGAGTCAATCGCTTGCTTTCCTGTTCAGGACTTTATTAAGACAATTGGTACGTTATAGGGTGTTATTATGCTCAATTTTCCTGGTGTTATTGTTTACAACAGTGTCACTTATCAGTGAGCTTACCATCCGGGACTGCAGCCCAGTATCTGTCTTCTATCAAGTTTATGTTTAAGGGCTCCCCTACAAGTATCTAGTTATCTATTCATTCATTTATCCTACTGTTGGGGTCTTTAGCATTACGCAGTCACATGGTCACTCTTTCCTGGAGCCTGGAGGCTGGGGGCATCACCGCTCCCCTGTATTCAGTTCGGGGAGGACGCCCGCTTAACATATCGCAGTACCCAGAAGAATTGCCTGGACTCATTTTGGACCAAGTTCCCACCACAATCAGTCTCTCTTCTAGAGGCTGGGGGCATCGCTGCTCTCCTGCATCCTGTTCGGGGAGGACACCCACTTCACCTATTGCAGTATCCGGAAGGATTGCACAGAATCTCTTGGGACGCTGTCCCCATCTAACAGATAAGAATCAATGCTATTTTGCTATACATGAATATGTTATTTAAAGCTTATAACCAGCTTTGCTGGCAGCAACCAATTAGAAAGGGCTGGAACAATGTTTAGTCAGTCTCCTATGACGGAATAGGCTTTACTTTTTATTTTGTTTCTTAAAGTGACGTGTGTCTGAAATAATGAAATATTGAAAGTCACTGATATCAGAATAAACACTGAAGGTTAATGGTGGCTGAGTGCCTCCAATGTGTATTTGTTAAAGCTGTAGTCCCCTACTAGGACGAAATAAAACAGGCAGAAGCTATGTGTTATCCTTGTGTTTCTCTAAATAACCCTAGAAGACTGTGTCGTGAAGAGCTCAGATGTTTGTCACACCTGGATATTTTCTTACATCTCCCATGGTACTTCCAGTGTCTCATTTGCAAACACCACCTCCTCTGTCGATCTCTCAGTGGGGGTACCCCAGGGGTCTGTCCTGGGACCTCTTCCCTTTTTAGATTCTCTCTAGGTGACCTTATCATAACTTTAAGGTTCAAATATCATCTCTATGCTTATGACACACAAATTTACCTTCCAACCCCTGACCTTACACCTGCTGTACAGACTAAAGTCTCTGAATGTCTTTCTGCTATATCATCCTAAATGGTCCTCCTTCGACTCAAATTTAACATGTCCAAGACTGAGCTCCTCATGCCTTCTCCCAAGTCTGGCCCTTCTGCCCCATTCTACATTACTGTTGGCAGTACTATCATACACTTAGTATCACAAGCACATTTACTCTTTCCTAAATCTGTCACAGCGTCTCTCCTGCTGAAATCCCGCTCCTGGCTTCCAATTAAACTCAGTATCATTTACAAAATTCTCCTCCTCACTTTTCACTCTTCTGCCTCTTCTTACATCTCGGCCCTAAATCCTCACTATATACCTGCCCGACTCTTGCATTCTGCTCAAGGATGTCTTTTGTCTAACCCTTTTGTATCTAAAGTCCTCTCCTGCCTAAAACTTCTCACTAACTGCCCCACACCTCTGAAATGTCTTTCCCCTTAATATCTGACTGGCACCCTTTCAAACCACCAGTAGGACCTTTCTTAAAACACACCTCTTTAACAAAGCATATGGGTAGCTCTGCTGGCTAATACTATACATCTCGAATGCACTGACCTTGGCCCCTTGCAGACGTAATTACAAGAGCACCCTCCTTCTGTCTCTGGAAATTCTCCCTACTTACCACTTAGATTGTAAGCTCTTCGGGGCAGGGACTCCATTTGCTATTGTTACTTTCATGTCTGAAGCACTTATTCCCATTGTGTTATATTATTATGTCACGTGTATTACTGCTGTGAAGCGCTATGTACCTGGATGGTGCTATATAAATAAAGATATATATACTGTATATAGATAACAAGTTTTATAACGGTAGGTATGCCCCAGCAAACATGCCACTCGGCTGTGAATGAAGAGAGCATGGATAAAGATCTGCTCTGTGTGAATTTTGGCAAGTTACCTTAAGTTTTTTTGGCTTTGGGACAGGACACAGGAGATAAAGTGACGTGTAAAATCACTGATACTGGGATTCAATACCAGGATCAGTGATAGAGATGCTACAACAAATTCTCCACATATAATATAAAAAATATATATTTATGAGGCGCATGCGCGAGGGTAAAGAGCATGGCAGCTTAACTCAATAGCTCTGTGCCTCGCTCTAATACATAAACACTGAAAAACGGCAAAAGTAGATAAAAACGTCTAAAAAAAGATCACACGCAAGCTAACAACGTCAGGATGTCGAAAAAGATAGCCAAGACTCCCAGAAAAAAGGGGCTACCTGAGTATTTCGGGGACGGAAGATCCCGCAGGGCAGTTACTACAATGGCGCCCGCCTCCCGTACAGGATCCGAATCGGAAGGAGAAGCGGAGGAGGACCAGGGGCTTTTACCGGTACGTCGGTGCGATTTCGAAAGGCTCTACACAGACCTGAAATCGATACTTCAGGCAGAGATACGAGCACTCGCCAAAGAGGTGGGGAACCTGGGGACACGGACGCAGGACCTAGATGTAGAAGTGGACACCAACATAAAAGCCACCCAAAAAAACACTAAACGAATGGCAGATCTGCAAGCCCAAATCAATGAGCTCAAAGAAAGACAGGAAGACTCAGAAAACAGAGATCGCCGCAATAACGTGCGCCTGCGGGGATCCCCGAAAGCTTTGGGGACTGCGAGGGGTTCGTAACAAGATGGCTCGAACACCTTTGCCCCGAAACCCCAAAGGACAGATTACACATGGACCGATGCCATCGTGCATTGCGCTCCAGACCGCACAGTCCGAACAACCGCATGATTATAGTGAGGCTGCACTATTACAAAACCAGAGAGGAGGTGCTGCAGCAGGCCAGGAATGCACCCCTCTTGGAGTTTGAAGGAGCAAAAATTGCCGTATGCCCGTCGCAGAAGTCTGTGGCCCATCACAAAAGTGTTGCGGGATAACGCGATTCGTTGCCGCTGGACATTTCCATTTGGCCTTATGGTGATTCGCAATGGCCGCCCAATAAGCATAAGGGCCCCAGAAGAAGGCATGGGTTTCTGAAGAAACTAAGGCTGCAGACGGCCCCCGCAGAAAGAGAAGCAGTGGATCTGGCCCCGGGCCCGGCGTGGACCACGGTGGGAAATGTGGCCACAGCCGGAACCGACCAAGGCTGAGACCGCGGTGCCAAAATACCACTGCCTACGTTGTTAAAAAAGTTTAAAAGTTTGCCGTTTAACCAATTCTAAAAGTGCACCGAACCCCCAAGCAATACAAGAACCCCAGTATCGTTCACCCTAAGACTGATGGAGCTGCTCGACGGAATCCAACCATGTTGAAGAAATTGCTGTAAAATGCAATCAAATGAACTTACCTCGTGGTTATGGAAAGGCCGCGAAGATGGCGACATGGAAGCCCCCCCGTGAAACGCAGATTGAGGATGGCAGGTAGGCAGGAAACACTGCTCGGGCGGGAAAAACCTCCAGGCAGGAGGAGCGACCGCAGACACATCTTCACTGGTGGGACGTCCTATCTAAGATGGCGGCGGCGGAAGGACGTCACAGGAAGGGGCGGTCCATGGGGCGGCCATCTTGGAGGTGGCAGAGGATGCGGGTCGCTCGGGGAAGCAGCGCCAGAAGGAAGTACAGAGCCTCCACGCTTTATCCACGTAATGCCAGGGACATGGCAGGAGACAGCCCTACAGCGGACCAGAGCACACTGCCCCATAAGACACGGATAGGGGAAAACGGCGGGCAGGTCGCAAAGGGGCCCAGTAAATGCCTTGACAGGAAAGAAGCGGAACAGCTGGGGTACAATAAAAACCCTGTTTCACAAGAGACATTGAGCGCGCTGAATTGAAGTTTGGCGAGTGTAGGCAGGCGATAGATGAGTTTAAGGGAAGTTGAGGGCAGAGCGAAAAGTCAGAGGTAGGTTGATAAGAAGGTAGGGGGAGGAATATTACAGAGTAGGAATAGACTCGTTAATGGGTGAATCGGGAGTTGAGAAGATGGAAGGAAAGTGACGGAGATGAAAGAGCTGAGGAGGGGTTTGGAGTTAAGGATGAGGGCGAGGTAGGTGAGGAAGGTAGAGTAAAGTTGATGAGAGGGGAAAAGAAGTGACAGGATAGAGGTGGAAGATAGATAGGTCGGAGGAGGTGTAACAGGCAGAGTAGAGGAGCGGAGTCCTAGAGGATAGAGATTAGATATAGGAGCGCGCCCAAACGAGAGTGGGAGAAGTTAATCCCCCAGTAGTTCCAAAAGAGCCAGGCGCAGCGCAGAATAGCATATCATGCGGGGACACCCATACACGGTGCCATAGTACAGCGCTCTCCTGGGGGTGGCAAACACAAATGTTACTCCCATGAGAAGATGGAACTTTAAGCTTCCATAAACTACTCCCCAGGGGAATTACATATCTAGGTCCAGTCCCCACACAAGAAACCGCCCAAGACACATCGCCCACAGGGCTCATATCCGGACGCAGACGGGTCGCAGTAGAGCTTCAGAAAAGAAAGATGAGAGGGTTCTATCCAGCTAACATGCAGGCTAATGCCTAGGACTGGGGGAACAATGCACTCAAAGAAAAAAAAAAGTTTTTACATGTTTGTGTTAGATAATTGCAGGAGCGGACACGGGCAGCGAGGTTTGGGCCTGTTCTGATCTCCGCATGAGCCTCACGTCGGGACTGATTAGGACATTGTTCCAGGTCACCGGCAAAGTCCCTTGGGATGGGATAACGGTGCGGGAGGGGGGGAGACGCCAGAGAAGGACGCGGCAGATCCCCTACACCGTTTACCCAAGGGCGATGATATCAGGGTCAGGGTACAAGTACCAAGGCCCTGAGACCACAGTTGTTATGGTTTCTTTATGTTTGTCTACATGTTTCCCCCCACCCCTATTGTGTCTACACTTCCCTTCTGTAGCAAGCAGCAGCGACGGGAGGATCGAAAGAGCATCCAAGGACGTGGACGAGACCTTCAATGGAACAGTTACAAGAATAAGAGTGAAGCCTGAAATCGGAGCAGCCACCTATTGTCTACAAGATGAGTTGCGAAATAGTTATGCTCTCACATAATGTAAAAGGGTTTAATAGCCCCACAAAGCGCAGAATTGCATTCAAAGAATATAGCCGCAAGAAAGCAGACATTATCTTTTTACAGGAAACGCACTTCTCACAAGCCAGTCACCCATAATGTCTAGATAAAAGCTATAGAACTATATATTTGGCCTCGGCCAACGCTAAAAAACGAGGAGTAGCAATTATAATACACAATAGGCTAGCGTTAACGATAGATAAACAATACTCAGACAAAGAAGGTAGATTTCTAATTCTGGTCGGCTCGATTCAGGGCCAACCGCTAACTTTAGCCTCAGTATACGCCCCTTGTGAACAAGGCACAACATTCTTCACTGATCTCTTCGATAAACTACATAGTGTCGCGAAGGGGAGTATTTTCTTGGCCGTAGACCTTAACCGCACCTTAGACCCAGACTTAGACAGATGCACGAGACCTAACACATCCCACAAACAGGACCTACTAACACTACAAAAGGGCCTCCAAGACTGCCAATTGATCGACGCCTGGCGCGAACAACACCCAGCCGCACGCGAATAGACCTTTTTCTCCCACCCCCATAACCGATACAGTAGGATAGATTACCTCCTAGTGTCTAATAGAGCGGTCCCTGTGGTCGGCCATAAAGAGATTCATGGAATCACATGGTCGGATCACGCACCAATAGAGCTGAGGTGCAATTTAACAGCACTCAACAGACCTGGAGCAAACTGCAAGTTAAATGAGCTCCTATTAAAAGCCCCCGCAACAGCACAGGAGATAGGAGAGCGGATTAAGGAATTTTTTAGGGAAAATGAAGGCAGCGTGCCATCAAATGCCACACTCTGGGAGGCTCATAAAGCTACACTCAGAGGAATACTGATGAATATAGCCAGTAAGAGAAAAAGAGAAAAAGCAAAAAAGATCAAGGAATTGCAGGTGAAGTTAGCACACCTCACGGCACAGCATTCCAGTCATAAGAGTCAGACCACGTGGCATGAACTGTCTGATACTAAAGCAGCCCTTAATTTAGTGCTATCCTCTAAGGCCGAAAAGGAGTTGGCATGGTCCAAGCGCAGATTTTATGAGAAAGCCAACAAGCCAGATACCCTACTTGCCAATAAACTCCGAAACAAGCATCCAAAATTTCGTATCGCGTCCATTAAAACACAGGGGGGGGACCTTACCTCTGATCCTAGACAGATAGTGGAAGTGTTCAAAAAGTATTATGCTCCACTATATGACGGAGATAAGGTCAACAACAATCACAAAACAGCAGAGACGCTAGAGAAATTCCTCATTGAGGCAAACTTACCGACCTTGGGCATGGTGGATAGGGAGGCATTACAAGGGGATTTCACCTTGGAAGTATTAATAGAGGTAATGAAGACCCATAAAACAGTGAAAGCCCCTGGGCCGGATGGCTTTTCTAATTTATATTATAAAAAATATCGCAAGATCCTGACTCCACACTTGCTGAAATTATTTAATGGGATACTAGCGGGGGAGCCCTTCCCGGCACAGATGCTCCAGGCGTCCATTTCACTGATCCACAAACCCGGTAAGGACCCAGCAGACTACAAGAGTTACCAGCCTATTTCCCTGATTAATTCGGATATTAAAATCTTCTCTAAACTAATAGCGAACAGGGTGAGCATCGTCCTTCCAGGGCTGATACATCCGGATCAAGTGGGTTTTATTGGGGGCAGGCAGGCAAAAAAAAAAAATATCCCGTCTATGATATTAAGTCTGGATGCCGAAAAAGCCTTCGACAGAATTGATTGGCCCTATCTAAGAAAGACACTTGGGGCGTTCGGCTTCGGAGGGTGCCTCCTTGAGGCAATATTGTACCTCTACAATGGCCCTACGGCAAGAGTGAGACACCAGGGTTTCCCCTCGGAAGTGTTTAATATCCGTAGCGGGACATGCCAGGGGTGTCCCCTATCACCTCTGTTATTCGCCCTATGTATAGAGCCCCTGGCGGCCCATATCAGATTAAGCCCAAACATAGCAGGGATAGAGGTGGGGAAGCAGACACATAAAGTTGCGTTATACGCAGACGATGTGATCTTAACGCTATCAAAACTGCTTACTTCCTTGCCCAATGTCTTTGAGATCTTGGGAACCTTCAACATGGTCTCGGGGTTTAAAATCAATCAGACCAAGTTGGAGGCTCTTAACATCAACTTGAGCAAGCCAACCGAAAAATTAATAGAACTCAACTTCAATTTTAAATGGCAGCCCTCCGCAATCAAATATCTAGGGGTTTATATCACAAAGGAATACAATACACTATACAAAGCTAATTTCCCTAAATTGATGGGGAAACTGAAGGAGGATCTCAGGATCTGGGCGGGCTATGGGATATCATGGTTCGGTAGGATTAACAATGTCAAAATGAACTTACTACCCAAAATGTTATATCTGTTTCAAGCTCTACCAATCCCGCTGGTTCGGGCTGAGATCCTGACCCTACAGACCCACATCATCCAATTTATTTGGAACGAAAAAAGCCCACGAATTGCAAAAAGCTTACTGACAAAATCAGTGACAAAAAGAGGGCTCTCGGTACCTTGCTTGTTGGCATATTACAAGGCGGCACAATTATGCCAAATTGTCCAGTGGCATTCGACCCCAGCTAAGAGACGATGGGTAGCCCTTGAAAAGGAATGTTGTGCGCCAGTGGCGCTCCACGACCTAATTTGGCTTCCAAAACGATGTAAAAATTTGATCAAGACGCCGCTCTGTGCAATCGCGAACTCGCTGGCGGTCTGGGAGACGTCTAAATTTAAAGCTAAGTTAACAACACAGCAGTCACTAATGACCCCCCTGTGGGGAAACCCGGATTTTGATCCAGGGATGTTGAGGGACAAATTCTTAAAGTGGACGCAAGCGGGGTACACACGATTGAAAGACCTGGAAGGAAGCAAATTTATCAAGTCGTTCGACATGCTTAAGGCAGATAAAAACCTGCCAAACTCAGAATTATTTCGATTCCTCCAGGTCAGGGCATTCTATAATAAATTCCCAGTTCGTCCAGCACGAACTAATTTTGAACAGCTGTGCTTAAGAGAAACTGACACAAGGGGACTAACCTCTCAGATGTACAGGGAGATGATCTGCCAAACGACAACAGACGTTCCCCGACTGAAATACATGCGACAGTGGGAAACAGATTTAGGCGAGACACTAGAGGACGAGGAATGGGAACACATATTGCAAGCAACAGCTAAAAGTTCAATATGTGCTACGTTAAAGGAGAACGCATATAAGGTCCTAATGTGGTGGTATCATACCCCAGCAAAATTATCTAAATTTGTTACGGGATACTCCCCGCTTTGCTCAAAACAATGCGGGGAAGTGGCTGACCTGAAACATATGCTGTGGTCCTGCCTGATCGTGGTCACTATTTGGGAAGCTATCAGAGAGTTTTTACAACAGATTCTCGATTTGGAGATCCCCCTGGACCCGTGGCTGTTCCTAGTGAGCAGGCGGCCCCAGAGAGTGTCCAGGGCGACACACAAACTGGTTATGCATTTTGCAACCGCCACGAGGTGCGAGATCGCAGCATTGTGGAAGCAAAAAGAAATTCCAACCATACCCAAAATCAGGAATAGAATTTGGCAGGTATGCCAGATGGAGCAGTTGACGAGCTGGGTCAACGACTCTGGTCCCAAATTTCTAAAAATATGGGCTCCTTGGATTGCCCAAGCTGACACCCCGGGGGTAGACGCCGCCACAATCTTACATTAATAAAAACAAATGCGTTCTCCTCTGATGGGCTAGACCAGATGGGGACATAGCGACGGTTAGAGTAGGGTCGGCCAGACAGCACACAAGAAGTGGCAAAAAAAACCTAGTGTACCCCCCCCAGTCCGGTAAGTCATGTCTGTACCGTTAGTGGGTCTTCGTATGTAGTATGTCTTGTCTGTTAATCGTAAATATGTCTAAGTTTTCGTTTTCTGACAAAAAAGGGATACGCAGTAATGGATGTCAATGGGAGGTGATATTATGTATGCTCTGTATTCCCAAATTAAAAGGAAAGTTATAAAAAAAAATATATATATATTTATATATTTGTCAATATTGCAACTTGATTGTGAAATATCCAGAATTTTTCTATTTGGGAGGAGGGGCTTGGAGGGGGGGGGGGGGAATACGGATTTGGAATTGATCAGTATTTTATTCCTTAAATACTGTAGAAGGGGACATTTAATGAAACTCTTAACAAATGCAATCTGTATTATTTATTGTCTATTACATTTGGGCCTAAATCTTACATTTCTAAAATATATCTTAAATGATGAGACAGCCAGTAAAATATATTAGGATATTTTACTTGTAGAGATACATTGAAATATAAATCTTGTTCTCAGTTGTCCTGAAAAAATATGGGCAGAAATGTTATCACAGTGTCCCTGCCACTTTTTTGGGGTCCAGTACAATTACAGAGAACAGAACCACCCTTTCAACAGATGATGGAGCAAAGTGGGAAAGGGGTACAGCTGAAACAGGAGGGAAGTGGTCTTGTTAGAGCCCCTTCACTCACCAGACCTAGAACAACAGGTTCTGATGCTACTGACCTGTGGCTTATGATAAGTGCTACTGTCCAAGACCAAAAGAGTCAAGTCATGGCGCAGATGACCTGCGTCTATTGGTGGGGTACGCCAATACGGATGTTCCTATAGCTATTTGAAGCCTCCTGCCAAAACTCCACACTGATCAGTGTCCAACTGTCTGTATTGAACCACTACACAACATGCCCCCTCACCTTCTTCTGGAAGATATTACTACCCACCAACTGCGCTGTACCTCTTTCTCTATAACAGCCACAGTTTTGGAAACTTGGTTTTAAAAAATACCAAAGCAACATATATTAATATTATATAATACGTGTATTGTGTGTCTAGTTTTGTAGATGGGAGACTGATAAACAACCTCCCATGTTTCCCTCAGGAGCACAGGGCTTATATACCATGCATTCCCATAGTTTAAAAGAAAATAACCTGTGGAGGGCATTAGGAAACCCTATGCAGTAATAAATCAGATGCATTTAGCAACATATTGTACAACCCTGTGCTTTAAGTAAATGCATGCGATAAATGTAGAGAATTATACAGTGACGTGTCCCTTTGCTCACCCTCATGATGTCACACAGTATCTTGGGACTGGTGCCATTGGAAGCTTTACACATGCTTATAGAAATATTTGAGATTTACTTGGAAACACAAGGCACACTGGAATCAAAACATTTATATTCGCTATTACAAAATGATTTCACCTTGTAGTTCACAGATCTGTCACCTAAAGGATTACAAAGAGGGGCACAGTGCCACTGGAAACATATGCGTTTCACATGTATACATCTGTGAAGATAGGTATCTTTCATTTCTTTTTTTTACCAGTTTTACCCTTTCTTATTGCTATGCAATGATCTACAAATGCAGTAATGAATTCCTACTGTATTATTCATTCATCCCCTGTATTCATTCATTGCCTGCACCCATGGTAGCAGAAGGGTTAAAAGACAGTGTGTAAGGTAGTCTTCTCAGCAGGGCTCTTGTTCTAGTTTCAGCTTCTGCTGTGTAGCTCTTCAGTGATTGGCTGTTCATCCTTTATAGGCTCAGCGATTGTGTCTTCAAAATGGCTGAGCAGGATAGTATTTCACTTGTGACATTGTGCTGGTCGCAAGCACACTGTTTCCCCTTGTCCTGCCTTGCCTTGTCCTGTCTTGCTTTGCTGTACTTTATCTTGTAGTTCCTTACTTGAACCCTGGCTCCTGTCTATGACAACCAACTCTCTCCAACCCTCGACCACGGCTAGTTACCCCAATGATCCAAACTCTCTCCAACCCTCGACTATGGCTAGTGACCCCAACTATCCATACCCCTTCTACCTCAGACCACAGCGAGTTTATCTACGTTCCTCACTTCTCCAATCTCGACCCAGCTACCTACGACTACGAATCTGCATTCTGGACGTGACTTGGCGGCTCCAGGTCGGTGTTTCTACATCTCCACCTTGGCCTCGAAGTTCAATCCAGTTTGTGGCGAGCACTCATTACAGTATGTTCAGCCCCACAAACCTGGACCCGCCTTAGGTGGGTCGAGTCCTGTCCCTGCACGCCAACATCTTTTACAAACTACAACAGTACCTGGATCAGAATAACAAACGCATGGATCAGATCCAGGCCGCGGTACAATCCTCCACAGACCAGGTACAGCGTGCAGCGTTCAATCCTGCTCCCCCAGCAGCGACTGCCCCGGAACCGAGTCTGCCTCTGAACCTCGACTCCCTACACCTAATTGGTTTAGTGGAGACCCCAACAGCTGTCATGGATTTCGAAATCAATGTTTTATTGAAGTAGAACTTACCCCTTCTTGTTTTGTCTCATAAGTCGCATATATCATGTCTCTGTTAACTGACAATGCATTGGCATGAGTATCTCCTATCTGGGAGCAAAGACCGGACCTAACGAGTTATGTAGCTCTCTTCACACGGAAGCTCCAAAAGGTCTTTGACACTCCAGGATGTAAGGTAATGGCTTCCTCTTCTCGCTTGCATATATCCCAAGGCAGTCAAATGGTGGCCCGCTACGCAGTTCAATTCCAGACTCTCGCCGCAGAGACCAGATGGAATTTAGAGCAGTATTCTGGCAAGGTCTTGCGGAAAATATCAAGGACGAAATTGCTGCGCTGGAATTTCCTGCAGATTTAGAGGATCTCATCGCTCTATGCATCCGCATAGATCAGCGTCTACTAGACAGAAGAGCAGAGAGGGCCCAGCGCAGAGGAGGTATACTTTCTCATCATACTCTTTCAGCAGCTCCTATTATCGACAACTTCCCGGACCAAGAGGAGGCAATGCAGCTCGGTGATAACAGCCTATCGGTCAGTGAGAAGCAGCACAGATGAAGTTCTGGCCTCTGTATATATTGCGGTATCGCCGGACATCAAGCTCTAGTTTGTCCCAGTAAATCGGGAAATGCCAAATCCTGTGAGATCTGGGAGAGTCACTCTGAGACTATTACAACCTTCTCGCCTACCTACTAGGGTGCTTTTGTCTATCAAGTTAACCAGGAAATCCTCATGGTCAAGACAAAGGCATTTCTGGACTCCATATCAGACGGCAACTTCATTGCCAAGGGTTTTGCAGAGACATCAAAAAACGTTGGTAAGAAAGAATCCCCTGTAGGATTAGAGGCTATTGACGGCAGACCGCTACAGCCAGCATTAATTTCCTTAGAGACGACACTGCTGCGGTTGGAAACAGGTACAGATCATATGGAAGAGATTTGTTTGGACGTTATCCACACTCCCACTGTTGATGTCATTCTATGATTGCCATGGCTGCAACTTTATAACCCTCCTTGTGGATTGGAATCCTCGCTGTCTGAAGAAATGTTCCGTAGCATCGCAAACCCTGTCTGAAATTTCTTTACTGCCCTAGCTAAATTCCGATCTACCCAGTATTTACTCCACCTTCCGGGATGTATTCAGCAAGGCCCAGTCTGAAGAGTTGCCACCACATCGGCCTTTAGACTGTCCCATTGACCTCTTACCTGGGTCTGTACCTCCAAGAGGATGTTCTTATCCCCTCTCTCCTCCGGGGAACTGCACCATAAAAGATTACATTCAGGAAAATCTACAGAGGGGTTTCATCCAAAAGTAGTCATTTCCTATTGGTGCAGGGTTTTTCTTTGTCAAAAAAAAGTATGGATCATTTTGGCCGTGAATTGATTACCGAGGACGCAATAAAATTACGGTAAAAATCGGTGTCCCTTACCACTCATTTTCAAACTTTTTGACCATTTACAGGGAACATCTAATTTTACCAACTTGGACTTAAGAGGAGTTTCCAATTTGGTAAGAATTTGTCAGGCCTTTAATACTCGGAATGGGCATTATGAGTATCTTATTATGCCATTCAAACTCGGTAATTCTCCAAGTAGTATAGAGAAAAAAAGGAGGAGTGCACAACCAAGGGAGCCAGGCCAGTTGAAGGTAAATATAATGAATTTATTGATCAATCACAGAAAAGAGGTAAAAAAAATCCCTCCTACACGTTTCGCGCCTTTTAGGCACTTTATCAAGGAGTATGGAATTGCATAAACATAACAGTAATGCTCCGGCTGTATTACAGAACTTTGTTAATTAGGTATTTAGGGATCTCCTAGACAAGTATGTCATCGTATACCTAGACGACATCCTGATTTTCTCAAAATCAGGACAGGAACATTCAGGCCATGTGATGCAGGTCCTAAATAGTCTGCGAGAGAACCATCTATTCGCAAAGCTGGAGAAATGTCATTTCCACCAGTCCAGTACCTCCTTTCTGGGATATATCATTTCGGCCACTGGATTAGCCATGGATCCAGACAAATTCAAAGCCGTTCTGAAGTGGCCACGTCCTCTCAGTCTGAAAACTGTTCAGTGGTTACTTGGATTTGCGAATTATTACCACTGGTTTATACAGAACTTTTCGTCCGTCTTGGTGCCTATCACCGCATTAACCAAGAAAGAGGCGGATCCTTCTCAATGGTTTGCTGAAGTGGTGGAGGCATTTGACAAACTAAAAACACCTTTCGCTTCAGCTCCAGTTCTAGTGCACCCTGATCCTGCTTTACCCTTCACCCTAGAGGTAGACGCATCGGATATTGTGGCCAGAGTGGTGCTACAGTATCACCGCAGTAAAATCCAAAAGCCAAGTTGCACCCTTGTGCATTCTTCTCCAAAAAATTCAATCCAGCCGAACTAAACTACGACGTGGGCAACCGAGAACTCTTGACCATAAAGATGGTCTTACAAGAATGGAGACACTTTCTGGAGGGTACCGAAAATCCAGTCACTATACTTACGGGCCACAAAAAACTCATGTACTTTGGGGTCATGACAAGCGCAGTGTTCATTATACTTTTCTCGGTTTAACTTTATTATTTCTTACCTGCCAGGTTCCAAAAATGTGAAGGCAGATGATCTTTCTCGCCAATTCCTGTTTGACGATACTTTGGTGAACCGCGAAGAACCCATTCTTCCGTATTCACGCATCATATCAATGGCTACCTTTGATTCTCTAGAAGACATCATTCAGGACCAACCCAAAATTCCAGATGGCCTTGAGGTTCCGGAGGGATACCTTTTCGTCTCGCCAGCCTTCAACGAAAGGTCTTGAAGTGGGGTCATAGTTCCAAAATCTCTGGTCATCCTGAGCAAAGGAGAACCATCGAACTACTGGAATGAAACTTCTGGTGGCCTTGGATTCCGAAGGATGCTAAAGTCTTCATGGCCACTTGTCCTGTCTGCGCTCAGACCAAAACACCAAGGAATTGCCCTGCGGGGTAATTACAACCTCTCCCGATCCCAGATCGGACACGGACTCACATTTCTATGGACTTTGTGGTGGAGCTTCCCTTATCTAAGGGTATAACCACGAGCCTGCTGGTCATAGATTGGTTCTTCAAACAAGCTAATTTCATCCCTCTGAAGGGATTACCTAATGCCGCTAAACTTTCCGAAGTGTTAATTCGGGAAATATTCTTATTCCATAGAGCTCCTCAAGTCATCGTGTCGGGGCTCTCAATTCATTTACAAATTCTGGTGGGCTTTTGCCAGCAACTTGGAGTGTCCTTCCACTTTTCATCCGCGTATTACCCCCAGTTTAATGCACAAACAGAGTGTACTAACCAGTCCTTGGAGCAATATATCCATTGTTTCATTTCCGAGACTCAAGACGACAAGGCAGACCTCTTGCCATTGGCGGAATTCTCGCATAAAAGCTTGCGGAGCGAGTCATTGCAGGAGTCACCCTTCTTTGCTAACTACGATTTTCATCCCTCAGCTCTTCCCTCATCAGAAGCCGCATCCGGAGTCCCAGCTGTGGATAACTGGATCCAGCAGCTACAGGACCTGTGGGGGAAGATCCCGTAAAACCTTCAGAAAGTATTGACCATGCAAAAGAGGCAGGCAGATCCGCATCGTCACTATATACCAGCATATCATCCTGGTGACAAGGTATGGCTTTCTACAAAAATATCAGGTTAATGGCACCTTCGGCAAAGCTATTTCCCAGATTTATTAGTCCTTTCTCTATCATTGAGAGGGTCAATCCGGTGTCATACTGGATACGTCTTCCAGCCTCCATGAAGATTCCATCTGTATTTCATATGTCCCTACTAAAACCCTTTGTACAGGATCCCAGGTCTACTGTTCCTGCGTCTCCTCCAGGAACCTGTTCTAGAGAAAGGGCAACAGGAGTTCGAAGTTCAGACAATCCTTGACTCCAGGGTGTCCAGAGGTACAATCCAGTATCTTGTCCATTGGAAGGGATCTAATCCCGAGGAACGTTCATGGATCCCCAGGGATCGACTTCATGCTCCTCGTCTAGTTTTGGCATCCCACCGGAGATACCCCTCGATAACATTCCATGGAGCATCCGGAGGTCGCTCCTGAATGGGGGGGGGGGATACTGTGAGGACCAGGTGCAGGCTCTGCTCCAGAGTTTGATGCAGACTGTCCCGCTGCTGGTCCCCCATCAGTGCCTGCTGTGCAGACATCGCCCAGCAACGAATCAGGCCTCAGGTTCTAGTTTCAGCTTCTGCTATGCAAATCTTCAGCGATTGGCTGTTCATCTTTTATAGACTCAGTGATTGTCTCTGCAAATCGGCTGAGCATAATAGTATTTCACTTATGATGGTGTGCTTGTCGCAAGCACATTGTTTTCCCTTGTCCTGCCTTGCCTTGCCTTGCTGTACTATCTTGCAGATCCTTACCTGAACCCTGGCTCCTGTCTATGACCAACCGACTCTCTCCAACCCTAGACCACGGCTAGTGACCCCAACGATCCATACTCTCTCCAACCCTTGACTATGGCTAGTGACTCCAATGAACCATACTCTCTCCTACCTCCGACCATGGCCAATCTATCTACGTTCCGCACCTCCAACCCCGACCTGGCTATCCACGACTACGAATCTGCATTCCGGACACGACTTCACGGCTCCAGATCGGTGTTTCCATATCCCCACCTCGGCCTCACGGTTCAGTTCAGTTTGTGGCGAGCACTCGTTACAGCAACCTGCAAAATAGTAGCAATAAAGGAAAAGCATACCCTATGATACCTTCTTACCACACTATATTAAATATGATACGTATACTTTAATATATATTTGCTAGATTGGAAATTTAGATTGAAAATTCAACCCATGCAAAGCCCAATTACAAATATTTCAAAACAGAATTACTGTAGGTGAGTTCAAACCTAACACTATAACGGGATGTACCAGTAACACTATATAAGACAAATACGTACAGAAGAAAGAAGAACAGAATGTATCTGAAGCTGAGGATCATTGCGTAGTGGATCTAAAGCTTTCTGATACATCTGGAATCGGAGGGTGAAGACATCTAAAGGTAAAAAAAAACATTGAATGTATGTAATTTTTTCTTTTTCAGGTATTTTGTATTTTTAATTTAAATTTTTTTTGCTTACCCATTGTCTGCCACTGTCTTTATCTATGCCCCCTTAGGACTATACTGTAGATAAATACAGTGACAAGCAATGCATTTTTTGGCAAACGCTTATTTTTATTTCTTTTATATGAATTTATGTTGATTGCTTTGTATAATTCTTGTGTTTTTTTATTAATTGTTGTTTTAATTCTTGTATATTTTTGGTGTTTTGTTTTTTAATTGTGGTATTTGCATGTTTTAAACCTGGTATTTTTTTGGTGTTATCTTTTTTTAATTCTGCATTCTGGTATTTTTTTGGTGTTTGCTGGTGTTAAACCTGTTTTTTTTTTTTTGTTATATTTCCTTTTTCTATTGTGGTTTATTTTTGGCGTTTGGTTAATTTAATTCTTGTGTTTCTTTTGGTTATTGTTTTGATTTAATTTGGTATTTTTGGTGGTTGTTTATTTTTTAGGTTGCCCATTTATTGCTATAGTGGCAAATCATGCCCATATTATATAGGCAGGATATAGCACTGTTCCAATCAATGGGTGTCGGGGGTAGAGGGAGGGGGTAGTTGCCCCTGGGAGTGTGGTTAAGCATTCTGGGTGGGTAGCGCAGAAGGGGGGTTAACCCCTTAATTACTATAGCGGTTACTAACCACAAGGGGATTAAGCGGTTACTGTCCATTAGATTGCATTTTTATTGTTATGTTGCTGCCGAAGGAGGACAAGGACGGTGATGAGGATGAGGATGGCCTTCATCCTGGCAGGGGTAAGTGCAAGTTTTATTTACTTTAAGCTGAATAATGTTTTATTTTTAATAGGCAAATGCACTATTATCCATATCTGGATAATAGTAATTTTGCCTATTAGTGTACTGTATGTGTTGGGGGGGGTATGGAGGTTGTATTTATTTAAATGTATTTCAGTTTTTTTTTTAATGGGGTAAAAGCGCTATTAGCCATTCCTGTTATTGGTACAGGAATGGTGGGTGAAGCTTGTAGTTAGCTCCGTAAGGTGTTTAGGACTTGAGGGAGGGTAGCGCGAGGGGTTAACCCCTTCATTACCCAAGTGGTTGTAACCGCTAAGGTAATGAAAGTGTTAACTTCTACTGCTACCCTCCTGCAAGGCCTAAACACCCACCCTGGGGCAACTACAATTTCACCCACACCCTCTACCAACAACTATGCAGTGCCTGCTTTTTAACCCTTTCATTACCTTTGTGGTTAGCAGCTAATGTAATTAAACTGACTGCATTTTTTTACTGCACAGGACACCCGGAGGCCTCAGGGCTCCCAATGGACCTCAGGGTCCCCGCCGGCCTCCGGTAACAATCCTGTGCAGAAAAAAAAAGAAAACGCTTTTATGTATCTTGCAATATTTTAAGCACCAGCCTTCAGCTGGCGACAAAATATTGCAAGATTTTAAAGTTCGATAAGTTTATCACTGTTTAGTGAATTGCATTTATTGGCCAAAAAAATTTGATTTTGTCCTTTTTTTGGCTTGTCGAACGACATTTTTGCCTCAGGCTGTTAAAGGTTGTAAAAAAGCTATTAGAGCATGATACTGCACTGTTATCACTGTTTAGTGAATAGTAAAGCAGGCAGTATCGTGCTTTAAGGGCATTTAATGACCATTATCAACTGATCACTGTTTAGTGAATAGGCCCCCAAGACTAACTAAGAACAATTGTGGAGCTCTGATCGGCATCGACTTCTATACTTTCCCAGCCTACTGTACTTTCCCAGAAACATGCAGAAGCAAGTGCCAACCAGTTAGCAGAGTCTATTACTCTGCTGGACCAATCGAGGGCGGAGCTTGGGAGCATGGGAAATTGGAACTAACCAATGGGAACCAGGCCAAAACGGCTAAGACTCAACGCCGGTCCCTGAATTCAGTTCCAGAATGCAGAATTCAGTTCCAGGCCACCAGCAGGGTTCTCCTGGGGAGAAAATAATGTTCCACTGTGGAGTGTGTACTTTCCCAGCAGGCAGGCACATCCTTCCCCAACTCCGCATTGTCCTTTAGCACTGCACCTGGCCTACACAAAGGCTAGCCGTCTGGCTCATTGTATGCTGGCCACTCTACCATTATTGCTAGCCCAGGCACACGAGTCATACAAATAAGTGTCATAACAGGGAAAATTACCCAGTACACATAAAAAAATATGAGTTAAACATTACCAGGGTTGAAGGCCATTTTCCATCCCTTGTATGGCATATTAACACGTTCAGTGGGTCGCCATCTTGATGGGAAGAGGAAGCAAGCAGGCTTAACCTTTTTTTGGGCATGCCATGTTGCCCTCTTCCGCCACAAAGTGGTTCGCAGGTACTTACTAAAATTGAATTTATCTTGACGGGGCTAGCAGGCTTGGATACTTTTTTCTTAACACTCATACCTTTTGCTAACATCATACAACCTATCAAAATTGTAGTGATCAGGGCTGAGTAATAAAAGTTACTCATTAAATAAGTCATTAAATAAATAAAAAAGTGAATATATTTTTTTACTTTGTAAAAACAGAAAACCTTTTATCAATTCTACATCAAAGTATGTGAAAAGTAAAGACAATCTGTACATAGTTTCAGGTCAGCTAACTGGAATTGCATCTTTAATCTTGTGCCTCGTGTTCTGAATTAGTTTACTTATTTAATTTAAAATTGACATTCTGTAGTATGGAAAAAAGAGCAAATTAAAGGCCATTTTGTAAGAGCAGAAAAATGTGGGACAGTACAATTAGCTGTCAGAGAAACCTTAAAAGTGTGAAGCACTTGGATGATTTGAACCAGATCTCTGCATGACATAGACATTCAGGATCCTGCCAAGGTTGGGATATAGCAGTCTTTGGGAGTTACTCAAGAGGAGTTTAGCTGACCTGGAAGTTTGGTGATAAAGAGGTGTGCAATTAGAGAACAGCAAGTCTGAGAACCAGATGCAACAATGATTGCATCTGGTCCATTAAACAAATGTTAATGGTTAAAATATGTAATATTGACAGCGCTGTACTTACAGGCACCATGAGTCCCTGCCCTGAAGAGCTTAAAGTCAAATGTTAGTTCCTGAGGCACAGGGAGGTAGAGCAACTTGCCTAAGATTACACTTAGCTGACACTGGAATTTGAACCAGGCTCACTGACTTCTAAAGCAGTGATGCATTAATTCATTCTATGCATTAATTAATTGCTCTTGTGGCAGAAAAAGGGTTAAACACAGCATTTAAAGGTCATCTTCCCAGTATTCAATTCTGTGTCCATTTCTACATTCCCAGACATTTACAGAGCATTACATTTGAAGTGGTTTAAAGGGGCAGTCCCACTTAGCAACTATTAAAATAAAAGTAGTAGCAATAAAATAAAGCCCTCCCTTTGATACCTTCATTACCACCACATCAAAATAAATGTTATATGTATACTTTAATATATGTTTGTTAGCTTTGCAAATTTAAACGTGATCTTCTACCTGTGAAAAGACCCATTACAAATGTTATTCAAACCGTACCTCTTGCTGGTATCATGCAACCTGGATTGCAAAATTGCAGTGGTCAGGGCTGAGTTATAAAAACAGTTTTCATTAAAACAAGAAAATGCATTTTTTTTTAAACTTTACAAATAGAAAACCTCTTCAGGATTTCACAAAGTATGTGCACAAAACTAGGAATGATACCTGGCACACTGAAATACAAAATCTTAATTACAATAGTTATTCATAATACCTTTTCTGAAAAAAAGTTTGCACAAATAAAGTTAAAAGTAGAGTAATTTGCAGTTGAATCGCAATGCTAACTGATGCATACATCCATACTAATCATTTATTTATTTATTTATAAAATATTTTACCAGGAAGTAATACATTGAGAGTTACCTCTCGTTTTCAAGTATGTCCTGGGCACAGAGTAAAACAAATAATACATGGTTACAAATACAGTTACATAAATGAACAGGGTATACATTATATACAAGACATTGCATGCACAGTTAATGAAAATATATATTATGGGCGTATGGAACAGTTACAGACCAGATTAAAATGTGAGACAGCCTTAGATTTGAGAGAACTTAAACTGGTGGTGGATGTGAGAGTCTCTGGTAGGTTGTTCCAGTTTTGGGGTGTACGGTAAGAGAAGGCGGAACGTCCGGATACTTTGTTGAGCCTTGGGACCATGAACAGTCTTTTGGAGTCTGATCTCAGATGATAGGTGCTGCATGTGGTAGGGGTGAGGAGCTTGTTCAGGTAGCTGGGTAGCTTGCCCATGAAGAATTTAAAGGCAGGAAAGGTGAACTTTGCGCCTAGACTCTAGTGATGACCAATCTAGTTCTTTGCAATATACTTGTCTGTGCACAAAGAAGGTTCACAGTAGTATTCCCACATCTTCACAGTGAGTAACTCATGACAATCTTTTCGGGTCGGAGAGGATCCTTCATGAGATGAGTTCCGGTGGTCAATAGAAATACTGTAGGCAAACCTGTCAAAATCCATTCCGTGGATTCTCCCAGTTTTTAGTGGTCCAATCCAATCCGCGGCATGAAATCCGGAGTTGGATTTCGTCATCTTAAATCTGAGCACAAACCTCGGAATCCGGATTCCGCGGCTGGAATCCGTTCCATGGATTACATGGAATTTGCAAAACAAAAGTATTTATATTGCCACTCCCACTTACTGCCTGTTACACCCTGTCCATCTGGTGAGTGATGGGAGAGGGGTGTAGGAGGGAAGAGAAAGGGGTGTGATAGGGAAGGGAGAGAGGGAGAGAGATAGACTGAGTGTCATGGGAGACCAGTACTTTTAACACCTTTTCCTTCCGGGATCAATTCATTAGATGGGACAAGGTAGTGGAATAAAATGGGGTTTATTCTGGTAAAACCAGTAGACATGCAATCAAACACAAAATGCAAGAAATACACACTTAACGGGGAGCCTCGGGGGAGTCTCTATCCTCACTAGGTGCAGGTATCTGTTTCAGGAAGGCCTACCCTGTCCTCTCCATGTCCCGGAACACCATGGTACTCTTTCCAGGAGAAATACCTGGCTTTCTCTGCTGGCCGCATCTTTGGTGATTCTCAGAACATGGCTGCGACTGAGAACTTGTCCTCAGCTAGGTTAGGCTTCTCCGGCAACTCTGTGCCAAGTGCATTACTATTTGGAGCAAAGCACTTTTGAAAAGCCCGCCAGCGCTTCACCGGACCCAGTCCCAAGATCTTCTGGTTCTGTGATAGGGCAGTCCCCTTACATAGAACTTGCTGCCCTATGTTTTTTTTTGTAACAAATGTTATTTCCAATTTGTTCAGACAGAATACAATTTCAATACATTGCATATAATAGATTTACATCTGCATCATACTGTTTTGAGAGGTCAGAATCAGGGAATATAGAACACAAGAACTTGGGGAAGGTAAGGTAAGGGTAACTTCTACTCCAGACCCTGCTCATCCAATGTTTGTCAACTTGCTCCCAGGACCATTCGCTTCCTTGAGCCCGTGCAGTCGCATGTCAGCAAGCCTAATGTTAACGTTAATGTGCACACTACAAAATCAATCAAAGTATCACCCTCTATCTGCAACCAAACGAGAATGTACCTAACTCTATCACAGCATAATTGAGGTCATGCTCACACCTGCTATATCCAATTGAGTCAGCCATGGCAACCAGACCTTTTCGGAATTTAGTGCCTGTATCATTCGTAAGGCTTGTAAGTTTCTCTATCTGACAAATAAACTAAATTCTGTTCCTAATTTTTGCAATTGCTGGAGAATCCTTTTGTTTTCATAATGCTGCGATATCGCACCTCGTTGCCGTTGCAAAATGTGCAATAAGTTTGTTCTCTTCTCCGGACAGCTGTTGTGCTGGTCTGTTTAACAGCAACAGCCAGGGATCGAATGGGAACTTGTGGTCCAAAATCCATTCAATTGTGAATTTTCTGCTAGAGGGGCCTAACCCGAGGGCAAGACTACAGCATATGTAATAAGTCTGCTTGCTCTCCACATTGTTTAGGACACAATGGGGAGTACCCCGACACACATTTTGATAGTTTTAGCGGGGTGAGATACAGTCTCATCAAAACTTTTTTGCATTCTCCTTCAGTGTCATGCAGATTTAACTCTTTGCCACTGCCCTAAATATCCCATCCTGCTTGTAACGTTTTCCCTATAGTAAGTCCCGTTCCCATTGGGAGACAAACTGTAATGGGTATGCATATTCAGGGCCAGAACAGATCACGTCCTTATACAATTGAGATGTGAGTCCACATGTGTCTGTTTTCAAAAGACAGAGCTTCTCAAAATGTGTTAATGGTGGTAGGGGGGCATTTTTGAATAAAAGGCTCTGATTTGGAGGTATCTAAAGAATTCAGAGTCAGTAATTTATTTTTCTGCCTTGATTTGCCCAAAAGATTTAATTTTTTTCCCTGCCTCAAAATCTCTTAGTCTAAGAATTCCTTTTTGTTTCCAAATTGCTAAGTCTCTATTATTCAGACCTGGAGCAATGCAGGAGTTATCAAATAGTGGGGTCATCAGCATACCCCAAGAGGTCAATCCACATCTGAATTTAATAGAGCTTCCCATACCTCCAAGGAATTGGACATTGAGGAAAGCGGCTCTCTGAAGGATTTGAGTGTTGCTTTTTTGGAACCAAATAAGGTTGTATAATTCCAATGGAGCGCATATCTTCTTTTCTAATTCTACCCAGCATTTACGACCGGGATCTATGTGCCACTGCAAAATCTGACCTAATTGAGCCGCCTTGTAGTATGATACCAAGCAAGGTACTACTAAGCCACCCGCCAAAGTTGGTCTTCTGAGGATACTTCCTCTAATTCTAGGCTTCTCATAGCTCCAAATAAATTTGCTGATTAGGGATTGTAAAGTTTGGATCTCCCTCAATCGTATCGAACCTGGCAGGGTCTGGAACAGATATAGTATACACTGGAGAAGATTCATTTTGATGCAATTTATTTTTCCTATCCAGGAGATGTTATACTTAGACCAAGATCTAATATCCTCTCTCAGGTCTTAATTAATCTAGGGTAATTAGCTTGATATAATGACTTATAGTTATTCATGAGAGATACTCCTAGATACTTAATAGCTTGAGGCTGCCATTTGAAATTGAAGTTAATTGCTATAAGCTTTTCCTGGTCCTTCGGAAGATTTATATTTAGTGCCTCTGATTTTGCATTATGTATGTTAAACCCTGACATTTTGTTGAAGGATCCCAATAGATTAAATAAATTGTGCAAGGAGGTGAGAGGCCTCGACAAAGTCAGGAAGACATCATCCACATACAAAGCAACTTTATGGGGCCTATGAATTTAGCGTTCATAAGTGACTTATGAAGGCATTTAAGGTTAAAATGCCTACTGGTAATCAGTAAGCCTTGATAAGTCGGTGATAAAGGAAAAATTTGGAGGAAAAAGACTTTTTCGATATACACTACTGTCATCACTTAGGCAGTGAGTCAACATCCATCTACTATATACCCAGATTCTTCAAGAGGTATATACATGTGTAAGATCAGTCCCATGTTACCTGTTTTATTTACACAGGCTTTTTAAACTTTTGATTGCTGCACTAGGAGGTTTACTCTCATATATGGGTTTCTTCTCTGCCATTAGTCAGTCTGGTTAGATTTTGATCAACCACCTAGTTTGCAGTTTAAGGACTAATTAATGTTGTCTGTTTTTTGTGTTTTGTTACCAATGTCAGTTGGATTTTTGGTTCTAATGTTTTGACAATTATTTTAACCAGTTGAATTAAAAGATTACATTTTAAATCATTCATCTTTACACTATCATATACAACGAGTGCTGTCAAAAAGGGTGCTTTTGTTTTCCGGGTTTAGAGATGTCAGTACCCCAAGACGTTCCAGGGAGACTGAGGAGGAGCCGATGCAAGTAAATACACTGCGGGGACCCATCTCAACCGGGGAAAGGAATAGACGCCGAACAGAAGATCTCTGTTTATATTGCAGAAACGATGGGCACTATCTCGCTGATTGCCCAAACAAGTCCAGGCAGTCTTCTTTCCAGAGCCCTAGAAGAAATCAGCTGCACGCTATTTCAAAAACTGTTCTCTCTGCTTCTCAAAGGAAAGATAACCCTTCTTCGCTACACCCTCACCTCCTGGTTCCTATTATAATCGAGGAAGGAACACATCGTTTTTCAACCACAGTAATGGTCGACTCAGGGGCGGCAGGGAATTTTATGGACATAGAATTCACCAAGAACAATTCGGTATCATTTGTAGCCAAGGAATCGCCAGAAAGGATGGAAGTCGTTGACGGTTCTCCCTTGAGCTCTGGACCTGTTACCCATGAAACCAGTAACTTAACACTAACCATGGAGCCCAATCACCAGGAGAAGATTTCATTTGGTCTCATTCCATCACCTTTGTTTCCAGTGATTCCCAGAATCACTGGGAATTCCATAGCTCATGATCCATAACCCACTAATCGACTGGAAGACCAAGACACTCACATTTCCCTCAGAGCACTGTCAGCAAGCCTGTCTACCTAAAACTCCTATACCAGAGTGTGTAGGAATACATAAGATTTCCTCGTCTCAAGAAAATCTTCTGCCGGCTCCTTACTCTGAGTTTTTAGCTGTGTGTGACAGGAAGAACGCGGATACGCTTCCCCCACATCGCTTTTATGACTGTCCCATTGAATTATTACCGGGTGCTGCTATTCCGTTTGGAAGAATTTATTCCCTCTCAGAACCGGAATTGAAGGTCCTCAATGACTACCTACAGGAGAACCTATCAAAGGGTTTTATCCGACCCTCTACTTCTCCAGCAGGCGCTGCGCTCTTCTTTGTGGGAAAGAAAGACGGTTCTCTAAGCCCCTGCATTGACTGTCGGGAACTAAATAAGATAACGGTGAAGAACAGTTACCCATTACCTCTGATTCCTGAACTATTGGAAAGAATTCGGTCAGCCAAAATCTTTACCAAATTAGATCTCAGAGGAGCGTATAATTTGGTCCGCATTCGACCCGGTGACGAATGGAAAAAAGCCTTCCGAACCCGTTATGGGCACTATGAATATCTGGTGATGCCTTTCGGACTCTGTAATGCCCCTGCTACCTTCCAGCATTTAAACAATGATGTCCTCTGAGAGTTATTGGACCAATTCGTAGTGGCATACTTGGATGACATCCTAGTCTTCTCAGATAACATCATGGATCACCAGAGACATGTCCGAATTGTCCTTGAGCGTCTCCGTAAGTACAAATTATACATCAAGTTAGAAAAATGCGAATTCGAAAAAACCAGCATGCAATTTCTCGGTTACATCATCTCTCCCGAGGGTTTGAGTATGGACCCAGGCAAGATTCAAGCCGTGGTGGAATGGCCAATCCCTCGGAATGAAAAGGACATTCAGAGATTTGTGGGTTTTGCCAATTTCTATAGATGTTTTATTAAAAATTTCTCTGGCATTATTGCCCCAATCACCCAACTCACACGGAAGGAATTCCCCTTCAAATGGTCTCCTAAGGCGGATGCGGCATTCGAACAATTGAAGTCACTCTTCACATCTGCCCCTATCCTCATCCATCCAAATCCAGAATTACCATTCATCTTGGAAGTGGATGCATCTGACTCCGCTGTTGGGGCCATTCTGTCACAAAGAATTGGAAATTATGACATTGGAAACAAAGAACTCTTGGCTATAAAAGCTGCATTCTCTGAGTGGAGACATCTACTGGAGGGGGCCAATCACCCAATTACGGTCTTTACGGATCACAGGAACTTAGAATTCATTCGATCCGCAAAGAGACTGTCTGCGCGACAAGCCAGGTGGGCTCTCTTCTTTGCAAGATTTCAGTTCCACATCTCATACCGCCCTGGCTCCAAGAATGGAAAAGCCGACGCCTTGTCACGGTCCTTTCCTAATCCTAGTTCAGACAAAGAGCAAGAAGAAACTATTCTTCCAAAAATAATTTTTTTGGGTGTCACATTCTCCGCAGATCTCCTCACATGAATAAAGGGAGCCTACTCAAATGACTCTTTTCTTAAAAACCCTCCTCCGGAAGCAGAACTATATCTATGTGATGGTCTCTGGAACTGTAAGGATCGTCTGTTCGTCCCTAAGGAGGTAAAATTAGAGGTGCTCAAATTAATGCACGACTCCCGACCCGCTGGTCACCCAGGTGTCCTCAAGACACAGGAACTGTTGTATCGCTCTTTTTGGTGGCCTAAATTAGCACAAGATGTTAAAGACTATGTCCTCTCCTGTGAGACTTGTGCTAGGACCAAGACCCCTCGAGCATCACCTGTGGGTTTACTGCAGCCTCTTCCGGTTCCAACTCGTCCTTGGGGGTCCATATCAATGGATTTTATTGTTGACCTGCCCCGATCAAGTGGACATAATACCATCCTGGTAGTGGTGGATCGACTTACAAAGATGGCTCACTTCATTGCAGCACTGAATCTTCCTTCTGCAGACCAGACAGCCAAGTTGATTGTGAAAGAGGTTTCGGCTTCACGGCGCTACTGATGAGATCATATCCGATAGAGGGGTACAATTCACTTCAAAATTTTGGAGGACCTTCTGTTCCTCTCTAGGAATTCGTTTAAATTTATCGTCTGGCTATCATCCACAATCCAATGGCCAGACAGAAAGGACCAATCAGACTTTGGAACAATACTTACGATGTTTTGTTTGTCATCTCCAGGATGACTGGATTGATTTCCTACCATTAGCTGAGTTTTCATACAACAATTCACATCATTCTTCGATGAGCCCCTTTTTCTCAAATTATGGATTTCATCCAACCTTTATTCCTCGTTTTCCATCTTCGGGCCCCATTTCGGCAGTTACAGAGAAACTGGAGACTCTGCGAGACATCCAGGAGACCCTCAAAGAGACACTTCGTGAGACTCAAGTAAAGTACAAAAGAGCAGCAGACCAACACCGCAGACCCTCCCCAGAGTTTCAAGTCGGGGATAAAGTCTGGCTTTCTACAAGAAATCTACGTCTAAAGGTTCCAACCATTAAATTGGGCCAAAAATACATCGGGCCATTTCGCATCTCTGCACTAATAAATCCAGTGTCCTTCAGATTAGAGCTTCCTGAGACCATCAAAATACACCCTGTGTTTCATTCTTCTCTGCTGAAACCTTTCCGTGAGAATCAGTTTCCTGGACGGAGACTTCCCCCCCCCTGAACCCGTCCTCGTGGATAACGAAGAGGAATTCATTGTGGAGAGAATTTTGGATTCCAGGTTACACCGAGGGAAACTACAGTACCTGGTTCACTGGGGGGGCTATGGCCCAGAGGAAAGGTCTTGGGAACCCAAAGATTTTGTACATGCTCCGCGACTAGTCAAAGCATTTCACCGGAGATATCCAGACTAGCCTAGCAAGGATCGTCCAGAGAACGCTCTTGGGAGGGGGGAGTAATGTCATATTCTCTAGCCTGCTGTTCCCATGCTTGGCCACCGGGACTGCTGCCACTCTCAATGTCTGGTTCTAGCATGCAGTACCTATATTTGCCCACCGTGAGTGCTGCTGCTAAACTAAGGAACATTTCAGACTCTGATACCTGACACCTCTGCACCTGTGCTCCACCTCTGCACCTGTGCTCCACCTCTCAGCCTGCCTATATAAACCTCCCTTTCCTGTTCCTCTTTGCCTGTTTATACTGGTTCCTTAGCTTCTGCAAGGTTCCTGTGTTTACTGCTGTGCTAGCTATTGCTATCATCCTGTTCCAGTTTCCTCGTTGCCGACCCCTGCTTGTTTCCTGACTTCGCTCCCTGCTGTTCCTGCCACTGGGATCCCCTTCAGCCGAAGTCCAATCCTTGACAGAGGGCAATCCTGCCTTGTGCCACTCCTGATCTTAAACAAATCTGACAGGAACCCTTGATGAGTCACCCTGGTCGCCGGGGTAGAATATAGTGCAGAGATGGCCCTTAAACTTTTATCCCCAAAACCAAATGCTCCAAGCGTGGTGTGCAGATATGTCCAATCTATTCTATCAAACGCTTTTTCTGCATCCAAGCTTAAAACCATTATCAGAATCTTTTTTGTGTTCGCCAATTCAATCAAATCTATTATGCACCTTGTATTATCTGCCACCTGTCTGCCCGATATAAACTCCACCTGATCTGGGTGGACCAGCCCAGGAAGAATCCGACTTATCCTGTTAGCTAACAACTTTGAGTACATTTTGATATCCGAATTTATTAGGGATATTGGACGATAACTCTTACAGTTATTCGGATCTATCCCTTGTTTAAATATCAGGGAGATTGAAGCTTGTACCATCTGTTCCAGGAATGATGCTCTATTTAGAACTGCTAGCTTGAGTGTGGCTTAGGAAAAAGTGTATCCCCTTTAGTTTGTGGGTAACTCCCTTCAAATGTCAGATAATAGGACCTCCTTTAGTCCTTTCTGGAGTATGCTTGTTGCCTCCCTTCTTATATGTGTAGGCCTCGCTGATCTATCCATGTCTGGATCTAATACTGTATTAAAGTTTCCTGCCAGGATTACATGACCCCTCTTGATTCTTCCTAAAGCCTCAAATTAAGAGGGAAAGAACAATGGTTTTTTTCACATGGGACATATACATTGGTTATTGTTATACAGTAGGTTGACCCTGTTGATTAGGATTGCCACTCTTCTCTTTTTAGTCTGGACTGAAGAAGGGAAAAATTGCCTAAATTTTATATTGAAATATTTAGAGGCACAGCTATTGCTGAAATGAGTCTCCTGCAGCATTAGCAAATCAGCATTTTTTCTCTTATAATCTGAAATGGCGACACGTCTCTTTGCTGGGCTATTAAAACCCTTCACATTATGTGACAAGATTGTTACTGGCTTTTTTTTATATGATAGTGGGTTGCCTATCGTGTTTTCCCGGCTATTCCCAGGACCACATAGAACCACATTCTGGACCTGTGAGCGAGGAGTGAACTTGACAGTCACCTTAAGGTCTGGAGAGGGAGGGGTAGGGGAAGTAGGCGGGACCAAACACTATCACATCAAGGAAAAACACAAAGTTTAACATTGAACTCCATGAGTCTTGCCTATCAAAATGCTTGTGTGTTTACTTTTTTCCGTGCAATTATTGTAGAATACTGTATACAGTACTGTATGTCATGTATTTGTGTTAACTTAATTTTGGGCCTACTGTAACAAATTGTTCTCTTTTCCTTAACACTGTAGGATGACAAAGCATTTGGTGGACGAAATTAGAGAGAATAATGATGAGCGCTGTGCAGCAAGAGTCAAGACTGTTCTAGAGAACGGTCACAATATCAGAGCATTAATACAAGGAATACTTAGTTTCTGGAATGACACACTCACAGTACAAAGATGTAGGACGACTTCTCCATTTTCTCTAGGCTGCAGGGCATTTCGGACCCCTTTTTCCTCCGCAAGATCTGCAGATGTATCTGTTCCTTCCACGGTAAGTGAAGAACCGCTTTTCTTTTTTCACCTTTTTGTTTTGGATGACACCGTCCCCTCAGGGATACTGGGATCTCCATCTTCATTTGAAATTTTAGCAGCGTCACTGGATCCACCTGGCTTTTCTTGCAACTGTAACAGCTGACGGAAATATTCAGTGATCCGCTGCTCCCGCTCTTTCTCCTGCTGATCATATTCGTCATCATAGGGAGCAGTCTTTTCGGTTCGTACCGAGTTCAGGCACCCCCACCATTCTTGGGGTGTTTTGTGGGTGTGACTCGGTTTGGGTTCTTCATAAGAGATGTCTTCCTCCTCATCGGACTGGAAGGGCCACTCTTCCGTGGGGTAGGGTTCATTACAGGAACTCTGCATCTTGTCCTCCATTTTGGGGTTATCAGGTGTATTTTTCTTCCTGAACTCAGGAGGCGCTATTGCAGCTGTTGCCACTGTATTTGCTAGAACCCCAAATGGTTGTAGTCCTACAGGTGGGCATATTTTGCTTGTAGAGGTCGTAGCTCTCACAGGCCTCTCTGTAGACTTTTTCTTCCCTTGAGTAAGTTTTACAATATTAGCATTACAGTGCATGCATTCACTCTCATTGTCTGAATAAGGCCTAAAGGGACACTGCTCCGTGTGGTGGGGTTCTTTACACCAGGAACAAAATGTCTTCCCTATTTTTGCAGAGTCTGTATTTGACTTCAGCTTGGTGGCCATTTTACATTCTCAGGGTTCTATTTCTTTAAATACAATGCTTGCTAGCTGCCCATTTTCTGGCTTCAGCAAAGGCATTTGGTTTTCTGCTTGAGTTCAGTAATTTTCAGTCTCATCTTTGGGTATTATGGCATTCACTCTTCACACTTTGGGTGCCTGTTTTACTCCCAAGATATATAGATAGACTTTACTGCAGAAAAAAAAAATATTCTTTGCAGTGGAATATTTCTTTCACTCCCGGCAGGGCGACTCAACACTCAGCAATTGGCTTTGGGATACCTTTTACACAGTTCAGCAATTCCTTTTTCCCCGATAGGACAATTTTACCCTCAACACTTGTTTGCTGAAAATTCCCCTGCTTCAGCACAGTCTTGCATCAGTTTTCACACTTTTCTGCATATACTCCATTCACAGCTGGTTGTCCTATGTGGTGTGGCAGCCTTTACTTGCAGAATCAGTACCGCTCGTGGGTCACCATCTGTATTCACTGCTTCAGTGAAACATTTGAAAACAACAAACGCCTATCCCTTTTAAGGGCTAACTTACTTCTTGAACCCTGACTACGGCTGGAAGGCAAAACCCCTATTTCAACGACCTTATTACACTTTATTGTGATAGGCACGTAAGATTTACCTGCTTCAGCAGTCTCTCTCTCTCTCTCTCTCTCTCTCTCCTCTTGGGATTGGGGAAAGGTGTCCATCTGTGGTTTTGTGGCTTTCTTCAGTGCAGTGTAGATTTCCTGCCTGGATGTGTATCCCTTTAATTCTGGTCTCTGCTTCATGAGATCCTTTGTTTATGTTGCTCAGGCTGTTTGTAGGCAAAAAGCACAAAAAAAAATTCACAGGCAATCTCCGGGGCCCCTTTTAACTTCAAGGGCCACCTCAGTCCCAACTTCTGACACCATATGTAAGAGGACATGTGCAGAGGTATGCAATAGAGACTGTTTTAAGGTGAAATTAAATACGGCTTTTATTGCGCCTGTTTCTTTAACACAAGAAAACACTCAAACGTATGCAAATAAGGGGTCAAACAAAGCTTCTGTTCCACTTGGGAGTATTTCTAGTTAAACCTACACTGGCGACACACTTTATTCGAGCTCGGCTAGTCCCACGAATTCGGGTATACCCGGGTGTATTGAGGTTTGTGACTGTTTTCTGCCCGACATGGGATGCCCGACAATCCGGCAGGGATTGAAGCATTTTATTCCCGCTGGCTGCAATACTGCACAGTACATATATATATACTGCATTACAATTCATGAATTTATGCCATCTGGTAGACACGCGAAGCATTGCAGCCTATTAAATCCTAATCATTATCATTTAACAGATCAGCCGCCCGTCAGCCAGGCATGAACCCAGGCTGGGAAGGCAAATGCAACGGGGCTTGTCAGAGGTGAGGAGCGGCGCATTCCAGGTATCTGCCAGGTACATACCGGGTATTTGCTCGAATAAAGTGTGTCGGTGCAGTATGCAGTCCACAACTCCCTTTAGATTAGCATGTCTCCCAGCCCCAAACATATATCTTGATATGTGCAGATACACTGGCGACACAGTTTATTACACTGCGGCCAGATCCGCAAGCCGGGAGATTTCCCGGCTTGCTAGTGGCCGCCCCTCGGCGTGCCGCGCGTCATAGACGCGCGGTCACGCGTCTTCGGGAGCGTGCGCCCCCTGCACGCGCGTCCAGGGGCTCCCCGAGGGAGCCCTGGTGTCCCGCGATCGCGGGACAGCGGCAGGGGGTTCCGGGGGACCCGGCGGACCCGGCAGCGGTAGGGAGAGCGCCCCGATCGGAGGGCGCTCTTCCGCTGCTTCGGCGCGCGCCCGTCACTCTCGGGCGCGCGCCAGGCTACTGCTGCGGCACAGAACGGGCAAATGCTCGAATAAACTGTGCCGCAGCAGTATACAAAAAGTCTTAGAAAGGAATGTCTTATCTGTCTCTTGTAGGGGAAGGCTTCTTTGTTCTCCAGGTTTAGAAGTACTTTCACCTGTGTCTTGCTGGCAGCGTGCAGGCTCTTCTGGCAGACTCAAGACGTCTGTCTCCTTGTTCAGCTCACAGGTGTGCTAAGGAATCTCACTTCCTGTCTCTGAGGCAGGCTTTTTCTAACACCTCTAATCAGCCAGGTGCTGGTCAATTAACCAGCACACTGCTGGATTAGAGGCAAGTTTTCTGAACATGGTAAGTCCCCTGTTACAGGGGGGTTGTATGTATTTGGGGGGTCATTATTCTGGCTGGGATTGTGTTTGTGGTCAGGGTGGGAGGAGGCAATGAGTGTGAGGAGGGGGGATTAAGGAAGTAGGATTGAGTGAGCGTGGGATAATTGATGGAGGGGGGAGACTGAGAGGAGAGAGGGGGTATAAGAGAGAGCATGAGGGGGAGAGTGAGTGAGAAAGAGGAGGTAAGAGATTGAGATGGGGAGACAAACACATGCAAAGTGGGGGGAGGGAATGGAGATGTGTGAAATGGGTGGGTTCCAAAGACCGCCGACATGGAGTGGGAGAGGGAGGGGGGCCTGATCGTAACTCTAGTCCTGAGCCCCAGGAAATCTGTCTGTGGCCCTGAAGATGACTATTGCTAGGTGGAACCCAAATATGATTTTAAAAAGAATACTGTACAGTATAGGTCTTGACACAATCTCGATAAAGGCCCATTACACTAGGCCCATTAAACTTCTTGTGCTGTGCCCCTCTGCCCGGCAGCCACAGAGTTTGTTCCCCCCCTCTCCAAGGACTCAGCGTCAAATTACATCATGTGACGTCACGTGACCCTGCCGCGTCATTTGACACGCATTGCCATGGTGACACATCGCTAAAGACCCAGCAGGTAAGGGCGTTACAGAGGCCTCACAATTAATTTAATTTAAATGCCATTGGGGAGAGCGAGGGGCCTCTGTAACCACTGCTCACCCCCTAGAAATTCTCACACACCCCAGTTTGCGCACCCCTGCTCTAGGGCAATGGCGACATCTTGGGAAATGAGACCGAAGCCTATAAAGACCAGATCTGCAAATCTGCAGAATCCTTGCATATGTAGCCAGGTCCCCCTTGACATGCTAGCCCCCCCTTGCGCACTCACCCCCTCCTTCTGGTATGCGAGCGCGCGTTGTTAGTTGTTGCTGAGTTGTTAGAGTGAGTTCCTGTTGCTGTGCTGCCTCTGTCAGTAAGAGGCACCTGGAGGTCTGCAACATTGTTGCGGTAGTCTGATGCAGAGCTGTGAGTCTGGCAGCACAAAGCAGACAGAGAAAAGCAGTTGGTGACTGGAGCAGCTAGGGGAAGGAGGTAGGGTGCAGGGGTCTGTGACTCTCTGCACTAGGCCAGCAAATCCCCTAGGCCCCAGATAGCCCTGAGTCACTTAGCTGAGTATTGTAGGGACAGGCCCTAGGTTAGGGACCCTGCCCCATTATATATTTGCTAGGAGTGTATCACGGACATTGCTCGGATTGCTAAGAGGGAGCTGGACTATCTCCACGGAGGCCCAGCTAGCGTGACTGCGGCCTACTGGCAGCAGACAGACCCTAACTAAGGTAGAGATGGTGCGGAGCTGTACGGTGATATTATCCGCGCTGGAATTCACCCCACGCGTAGGAGGATATCCCGGTGGATCCAACCCCAGTGATATAGCGGCACCCGTGGCTGGAGCCCGGGCAGGTAACCCACAACTCACGTGCACCAACAAGGCCTATCACCAGACATAGTGGCTGCGCAGTCACACACACATTGGTATATGACTTGGGAGTGCGAGACATTGGGTTGGGGTTACTGGACACAGGGTGGGATCACTCTTTGGGAGGTAGCGTCCGCCGTGACGCCTAGAGGTGGTAGCGTCCGCCGTGACGCCTAGAGGTGGTAGCGTTCGCCGTGACGCCTAGAGGTGGTAGCGTCCGCCGTGACGCCTAGAAGTGTTAGCGCCCGCCGTGGTGCAAATTAGCATAAGCGTCCTGCATGGCGCAGTAAGTGTCTCCTCCAGGAAGGGACACAGGTTATGCAAACTGTTGTGGTTATATGTTGTGTTGCGGAATAAGTAAAGTCCCATATATATATATTTTGTGTGTGAGTATTGATTGTCCTGCGAGGAACTACTCCCCCTCTGGTGGGAGCCATCGCAGGTGGAGGCGCTGCATCGTTATACGCAAGTTGTCCACAGTAATATTACCCCAGGTTCCCCGTGGCGGAAGCTCAGCCCTCCTGTGAGCCAACAGGTTATGCACCACAATTAGTAACCATGTATGTTTCCTGCCCCCACACCGTGTGATCTGCGATTGGGTGGGGGAAACCCCGTTACATTTTGGAGGCGCTGCTGAGAGCTTAGACCTGGGGTGCCCTATTCAAAACAGATCGGCATCATGGTAATTCCCTCCCGTCAAGAGGTCCACGCGTGGGCCACCACCGTCCGTGAACCACCTAGACACGTTGTCGCCGTAGGGAACGTCCCGGCGTTAGTAGCGGAAACTGACATCCGGAACTCTCTGAGCAAGCTCTTAGGGCAAGATAGAGTATGGTACCGTGGCAGGGTGTTCGACTCTACTTATGATTTGAGTGCCCTACTATTCACCGTCGGGCGGGACATAGGCCCTGAAGCGGCCCCGAATATTCTAGTAGCCCCCGAGTGCCCACCAGAAGGATACCCCCTTATATACTCGGACTTGCCAGTAATACAGGAAATGTTCTCGCTCAGAGCCCCTCCTCAAGATCCAGACGAACCATCCACCAGTACCTGGACACCCCGTACCCCCGTGTCCAGTACCCCAAACCGGGTTGACCGTCCCCAACCCAAAGTCTCCTTTACCCCAAGCGCCCTCCCGGAAGCCAGTAGTTGGGCTGATTGCCCCCCCTCTCCACCCGACACCGTACCCCGCGAGGTAAACTCCCGGCCTATCAGGGAGAGAGCAACGAACGAAGGTACCATAATGGGGGTGACGTTACCCCAATTCGTAGAAGCCCTCACTGTGGCCTCCCAATCTCAAAGCTACCGGAAGCTTAAGGCCTTCTCTGGAATACTTCCAATACCCCAGGGAGAGGAAGGGATAGACCTTTGGAGGGAGAATGCCGTAAAAGTAGTAGAGGAATGGTCGTGCACTGACACGGTTAAGCGGCAGTGCATCATGGAATGCCTCAGACCCCCTGCGTCTACTATGTTGACCATCCACAGGGACCAACACCCAGAGTTGACAGCGTTGGAAATGGTGGCATTTCTGTTAGAAGCATACGGGCTAGCCGAAGACGAAGGAGCGCTCTGGACAAAGTACTTCCATCTTTATCAGAAGGAAGGGGAAGACTTGTCGGCTTTTATCCACCGCCTACAGCTGGTCCTCGGGATCCTACTCAATCGTAAGCTGGTCTCCGCCTCGGGGATGGATGAAGCTCTCCATAAGCAGTATCTGCGGGGATCAAGCCCCACTCACCCCATAGCCAACATGCTCCGCAGCAAGATAATGGACGGGGGCCCCTACAAGTTCACCGAGTTGCTGCGGCAAGTGAAACTGCAGGAGGCTCATGTTATGCTACACTCCACCGCTACACCTAAGAGCCCCTCTGCATCCAAAGGAAAGGGCTCTACGGAAAAGAAGGAAGAGTCTGCTGCCTTGTCCAAGGGGTACAAACCAAGACCCCCTGACCGACCACCTTCCCCGTCCACGAGTCGCCCGGAAAGCCGCCCGGTTGTATGCTATAACTGCGGTAAGAAGGGTCACGTACTCCGTAACTGCCCAGAAAAAGAAGGTCATCCTGAGGAACACCCTTCCGATAGAGGGAAATCAGCCATATCTATGGTCTGCAGTGTACCGATGGCAGAAGTTGACCCCGAACTCCCTCATTCTGGAACCCTGGATGCCCCTTCTGACGCTGGCCCCAGTGATGACGCCTCACCCGGTGAAGCTTGCAGTCAAGTGGGCCCTGCGGCCATCGTGCCCGTGGTACTAGAAGGGATATACACCTCGGCCCTATTGGACACAGGGTCACAAGTAACCATAATATATCGCAAGTTCTATGATCAGCACCTTCAACACTGCCCACTAAGGCCGGCCGAACATATGAAGGTTAGGGGGTTAAGTAATGAAGACTACCCCATCGATGGGATTGTAAGGGTCCAGCTGGACATACTCCAACTGAACACCGGCAAGAAGCACCCCATGCAGGTAGCGGCCATGGTATGCCCGGAGCCCCAAGACCATTGCAAGTACCCAATCATCTTGGGAACCAATGCGGACATAGTACAAGCTATAATCCGAGCCTACTTGAAAGAGACCAACGAGTTGCCGCTGGCCGATTCGCTCCTAGACCCCATCTTACGAGAAGAGTGCCACCGGGTATATGCCTTGGAGCGTCATGGGGACCTCTACAATCGTCAACGAGGACTGACGACCATATCACCAGGGGGAGTGCAAAAGATGGCCGTCTGGTGTTGTTATCCCGACCGAGACAAGAGCGACCAACTGTTCTCGCTGGAGAGTGAGCCTGAAGAAGAAGAGGTTCAGCGAGGGTATAGAGTACTAACCGAAGTGAGGGAATGGACGGCTAAGATCCCCATTCGAACCCACGTGTATGTGCAGAATCTCTCCCCCTTTCCGATGGAGTTTGATGTCGACCAGAAGTTGGGATGCATATACCCGGTCAGCCCGGTGGGAGCCACGCCTCAGGTGAAGGCGGTGGCCGCGCATGAGCGGGTAGTCGATCTGGACTTCAACTTCGGCGAGTCAACACTGTCCACAGAGTGGAAGGAACGGTTGACCACCCAGCTGCTGCAACGACGACATGTGTTCTCCACGAGCGAGATGGATGTGGTGTGCAGCCGCAGTGCCCAACATACCATTCGGATGAGTGATGCCACTCCGTTCTGGGAATGTTCTCGTCGCATCGCCCCTCGGGATGTGGACGATGTGAGGAACGCCATACAAGACATGGAAACCACTGGGATTGTGACGGAATCACGAGGACCTTACGCGTCGCCCATAGTGGTGGTGCGGAAAAAGAACGGGTCCGTACGACTGTGTATCGACTATCGAACACTGAACAATCGCACGATCCCGGATCAATACAACCTTCCGCGCATCGAAGAGATCCTGAATGCGCTGAATGGAAGTCACTGGTTTAGCGTGCTCGATCTCCGATCAGGGTACTATCAGGTGCCCATGACTGCGGAAGACCAGGAGAAAACAGCTTTCGTCTGCCCCCTGGGATTCTATCAATTCACCCGTATGCCCCAAGGTATATGTGGGGCGCCTGCTACGTTCCAAAGGTTGATGGAAAAGACTATCGGGGACATGATTCCCCGGGAGTGTCTGGTGTACCTGGATGATATCATCGTCTTCGGAAGGACTCTGGAAGAGCACGAAGAGCGATTGTTTAAGGTGATCGACCGTCTGGGGAACGAAGGTTTGAAATTATCCCTAGACAAGTGCCGATTTTGCCATACCTCGGTGACCTACGTGGGGCACATAGTGTCCGCCAAAGGGATCGCCACCGACCCTGCCAAGGTAGAGGCCGTAGTGAACTGGCCTCGCCCAGAGAACGTCACAGAGCTGCGATCCTTCCTGGGGTTCTGTGGATATTACCGCCGCTTCGTGGAAGGGTACTCGAGCAAGGCTAAACCCCTGAACAATCTGTTGAAAATATACCCTTCAGAGACCGGGAAGAAGGCTGTATCGGCCCGCCAACCGTTCGGTGACAAATGGACCTCTGAGTGTGAGCAGGCCTTCCTGAAACTGAAGAAGTGTCTGACCGAAGCGCCCGTACTTGCTTATGCGGATCCCGAACAGCCATACGTCCTGCATGTGGATGCCAGTCTAAATGGACTAGGCGCCGTCCTGCACCAGAAGCACCCGGAGAGTCTGTGGCCTGTAGCTTACATCAGCCGCAGCTTGACACCCAGTGAGCAGAGATACCCCGTCCACAAGTTGGAGTTTCTGGCTCTCAAGTGGGCTATCACCGAGAAGCTCCACGATTACCTGTACGGTGTCACCTTCGAGGTAAGGACGGATAACAATCCCCTCACGTACATCAATACGTCGGCCAAATTAGATGCAGCAGGCCACCGATGGCAGGCTGCCCTCAGTAACTACAGCTTCTCCTTGAAGTATAAGCCGGGACCATTGAATATTGGGGCGGACGCCCTCTCCCGAAGGCCAGGACTACTCGCTACCCCAGATGATGAGGAATGGGAAGAACTTCCCGGCCCCGGAGTGCGGGCTATGTGTAAAACTGCCGCCATAGTTAATGACCAAGTGGCCTTCTCCGAATTACGAGTGGCCGATTCCTTGGGATGCCTGTCGCAGGCTGTCCCCGTCGCCTACTGCGACCCAAAAGGGATGCACCTCACGCACGACAAGGTGTTCCGGTGGAAAGATCTGGTAGACTACCAAATACGAGATTCGGTTGCTAGTATCATCCGGCACGCCGTTGAAAAGAGGAACCCAGCCCTTCTGAAACGCGTGCCCAATGACTTGGTGGCCTTGCTCATGCGAGAATGGGACAAATTTGAAATAGACAATTGCTTGCTCTATCGGGTGGTGCAATACCACAACCACCCGGATAGGAGACAACTAGTCCTCCCTAAGAACTTACAATACCTGGTGTTGAAGTCCCTACATGATGATCATGGACATCTTGGTATAGACAAGACTTTTGGGTTAGTCAGAGATCGCTTTTTCTGGCCCAAGATGCGAGAAGCCGTTGAACACCACTGTCGCCGCTGTACTCGGTGTATTCAGCGCAAGACCCTACCTACTCGAGCCGCCCCCATGGGTCATCTAAAAAGTTCTGGTCCTATGGACCTCGTGTGTATGGACTTTCTGTGTATTGAGCCTGATAGCCGGGGAATATGCAACGTGCTAGTCATCACCGACCATTACACTCGGTATGCTCAAGCCTTCCCTACTAAAGACCAGAAAGCCATCACCGTGGCGAAGATATTATGGGAAAAGTACTTTGTACATTACGGCCTTCCTAACCGCCTTCACTCTGACCAAGGAAGGGATTTCGAGAGTACATTGATCAGGGAACTGCTCAAAATGCTGAACATTGCCAAATCCCGAACGACCCCGTATCACCCCGAAGGGGATGCGCTACACGAGCGTTTTAATCGGACCTTACTAGATATGCTCGGAACACTACAGAGTGCTCAGAAATCGGAGTGGAGTCGACACGTGGAAGCCTTGGTGCATGCATACAATTGCACCAGACACGAGTCAACTGGGTTCTCCCCATACTTCCTCATGTTTGGGAGAGAGGCGAGGTTACCAGTGGATGTGCGTCTTAGAGTCTCAACGGATGGGGCACATAATGCTACCCACTTCAAATATGTGCAACGACTCAAAGACAGCTTGCAGCAGGCCTATCAACAAGCGGAAAAGTCCACCGCTAAGCTGAATGCGGGTAACAAACGGCGATATGATCATAAGGTCAAATATCGGGAACTCCGTCCTGGGGATGTGGTGTTGCTTCGCAATCTCGGGGTCCCGGGAAAACACAAATTGGCTGACCGATGGAGAGATGGAGTGTATGAAATTGAATCCCAGATGCCTGGCCTCCCGGTCTATCGCATCAAAGACACTGATGGCCGGGTAAAGGTATGGCACCGTAATCATCTCCTTCCCATCCCACAAGTGGAAGATGAAGAGACAGAGATATTGGCCACACCGCTCAACGGTGAGCCCGATGTATCAGGGTTGGGTCAAGAGACTGTCGATAACGAGACCAACCCTGAAACTTTGCAAGATCCTATGGAAGGACCCTCTCAAAGGGACTTCCCCGCAATGGGGGCATCTCCCGGAGGAGCTACGGGTAAAGGGCCCCGTAGGCCAACGCCTACTAAGGTGGCACCCACAGGCCAGCCTTTGGACCCACAGAGCCCGAGCTTTGTGCCTACAGAGACAATTCTCCCCTCAAGGGAAGAGGCCGAGCCTCAGGACTATGTGTACTACTCCCCTGAGGGAGTCGCAGAAGAACAACTCCAACGGAGCCAACGCATCCGGTACCCTCCAACTCGGGTCACCTACGATCAAATGGGGGCACCCCATTATGAGGCTCAGCAGTGTTCTCGGAGCAGGATCCAATCTGTGATTGTGATGCTCACGGAATTGTGCAATATTGTTTAGAGTTGGGCATGTGCTAAGTTATATGATCTGATGCATTTTTATTATATAATTTATGTATGGGTTGAGTTATTTATCCCAAGCGAGGTCGTTGGGGTTTTTCACCAGGGGGAGGATGTAGCCAGGTCCCCCTTGACATGCTAGCCCCCCTTGCACACTCACCCCCTCCTTCTGGTATGCGAGCGCGCGTTGTTAGTTGTTGCTGAGTTGTTAGAGTGAGTTCCTGTTGCTGTGCTGCCTCTGTCAGTAAGAGGCACCTGGAGGTCTGCAACATTGTTGCGGTAGTCTGATGCAGAGCTGTGAGTCTGGCAGCACAAAGCAGACAGAGAAAAGCAGTTGGTGACTGGAGCAGCTAGGGGAAGGAGGTAGGGTGCAGGGGTCTGTGACTCTCTGCACTAGGCCAGCAAATCCCCTAGGCCCCAGATAGCCCTGAGTCATCTTAGCTGAGTATTGTAGGGACAGGCCCTAGGTTAGGGACCCTGCCCCATTATATATTTGCTAGGAGTGTATCACGGACATTGCTCGGATTGCTAAGAGGGAGCTGGACTATCTCCACGGAGGCCCAGCTAGCGTGACTGCGGCCTACTGGCAGCAGACAGACCCTAACTAAGGTAGAGATGGTGCGGAGCTGTACGGTGATATTATCCGCGCTGGAATCCACCCCACGAGTAGGAGGATATCCCGGTGGATCCAACCCCAGTGATATAGCGGCACCCGTGGCTGGAGCTCGGGCAGGTAACCCACAACTCACGTGCACCAACAAGGCCTATCACCAGACATAGTGGCTGCGCAGTCACACACACACATTGGTATATGACTTGGGAGTGCGAGACATTGGGTTGGGGTTACTGGACACAGGGTCGAATCACTCTTTGGGAGGTAGCGTCCGCCATGACGCCTAGAGGTGGTAGCGTCCGCCGTGATGCCTAGAGGTGGTAGCGTCCGCCATGACGCCTAGAGGTGGTAGCGTCCGCCGTGACGCCTAGAAGTGTTAGCGCCCGCCGTGGTGCAAATTAGCGTAAGCGTCCTGCATGGCGCAGTAAGTGTCTCCTCCAGGAAGGGACACAGGTTATGCAAACTGTTGTGGTTATATGTTGTGTTGCGGAATAAGTAAAGTCCCATATATATATATTTTGTGTGTGAGTATTGATTGTCCTGCGAGGAACTACTCCCCCTCTGGTGGGTGCCATCGCAGATGGAGGCGCTGCATCGTTATACGTAAGTTGTCCACAGTAATATTACCCCAGGTTCCCCGTGGCGGAAGCTCAGCCCTCCTGTGAGCCAACAGGTTATGCACCACAATTAGTAACCATGTATGTTTCCTGCCTCCACACCGTGTGATCTGCGATTGGGTGGGGGAAACCCCGTTACACATACGTTTGTAAGACACTATCAAATAGATGTGTCAGCTTCAGCTGTCTTTGAGAGAAATGTTCTCTAGGCAGCCCCATCCACCCTTTTTTATTTCAGTGGAACTGCTTTGAGATTTTCCCTCATGTAGGGATGGGAGAGAAAACTGAAATGTTTTACTTACCAATAATTTATTGTCAGTGTATGTCTCGTTCCCAACCCTGTTATTGTTCAACGGATTTTATGGTTCATTTTTTCTTTATATGTTTATTATATTATTCTTTTGAGATATATATATTTTAGCTATGGCTATCAGCTTGGCTAAATTTACAACTGACCAGTCTCAGGGGCAGGAGGAGATTATAAAGTCTCAATTTGGTCAGAACTCTGTGTCCTTCCTTCATATGGGTTTAATAATCACATATGCTACAGTAGTTGCTTTGCTTATGTCTTCCTATTGACTCACTAAATACCCACAAGCTGACGTATATATTAGCAAAATAGGTGCAATATATAGGATTGATGCTACAAGCTAAGAAGGGACACACTGGGGCCGATTCACTAAGCTCCGTTAATTTGCGCTGAAATGGGTAAAATCGCTCGGCGCAAAAGGGTGAAGTCAAAAGCGCTATTCACTAAGGCTGCTCGGCGCGTTTTCGGCCTGCCTTGCCAAAAAGGGCCATATCACGTGAGCACTTTACCCCCTGCTATCGTGCTTAAAGTTAGATAGCACGATAACTGATATAAACAAAGCAGCCTGTAAGAACTGCATGGAGACGCTGCATCTCAATGCACGGCTCTTACAGGCGATCATGCTGTACAAATGTGATTTTTAATACTAGTGTACATGTGCAAGGGGTCTCCTGAGCTGAACCGCATTGGTTTCGGGTCCGGGGGCCCCTACGTCAGGAGATACAGGCCCATTATGTACATGTCACGGTCACGTGATGCGGGAGCTTTAAAAGTGCAGGGGATACTGGCATCCCATAACGGGGCCTGTATCTCTTGAAGTAGGGGGTCCACGAGGCTGAAACCAATGTGGTTCAGCTCAGGAGACCAACTGCACATCTACACTAGTATTAAAACACCAATACCAATAAATAATAATTCATTACCGTAGCGGATAGCCGCCATGGTAATGAAGCTGCATTAAAGTACATTTTAATAATAGTGTGCGGGATCAGGGGGTCTTCTGAGTGGAACCGCATTGATTAATGGCTCAGGGACCCCCTGCTTCCCAAGTTACAGGCCCCGGTATGGGGCATCGGAGACCAGTGTCGGCGCCATCTTTATAGCGTCCAAGACGCGACGTGGGCTCTATAAATATGGTGGCGACACTGGCATCCGATGCCTCTTACCGGGGCCTGTAACTCGGGAAGCAGGGGGTCCCTGAGCCACAAATCAATGCGGTTCAGCTCAGGGGACCCCTGCTCCCGCACACTATTAATAAAAATACATTTAAGCAGCTTCATTGCCATAGCGGCTATCCGCTAAGGCAATGAAGGGGTTAAGGCATAATAGAATGTTTATTGGGCACAATTGCCCCCAATAAACATTGCAATATACAACACACATCCCCCCCCCCCGCCCCCTAACACATACACACAACAGTAATGGGCAAAATTACTATTATCCACATATGGATAATAATGCATTTGCCCATGAAAAATACATTAATCACAATAAATAAAATAAATACATTTTGTACTCACCCTTGTCCGGCACCCACGATGAAGGCCATCCTCATCTTCATCACCGTCCATACACTCGGGTGCTGAAAAATATACACAAGAATAAAAAGAGCCAATCTAATGTCCTCTAACCACTTAATCACCTTAGCGGGTATTAACCGCTACAGTCATGAAGGGGTTAAGCCAACCTGACCCGATACCCACTCTTAACCCATTTATGTGTAGAGTGGCTTCATCATGTATGTGTGTGTATATTATAATATATATTGCATATGCATGATTAACCAATATACAAATACATGGTTAAGGATATACATGCCGGAATACAAATATGTCCAAATATCAAACAGCACCAAGCCAAATCAATAACTAAGAAATGCTAATAAAAACACTCAATTTGACAATATGTACATGATACAATTAATCTGTGCATCATGTATACTTTGCCAAGCAATGGTCAAAATCAAATAAACTATTCCAAACAAGATACTGTACAAACCAATCATTAAATTCAAACAAAGCAAATCAACAGAATTAAATTACCATCAATTAATTAATCCAACCTCAAGTCAATTACAATCAAAATCAATTACACAGTTCAAATCCTAAAAACAAACCATTCTGAAAAATAATCTATGTCAAAGTAACCACCATGTGACTAAATCTAACTTCCAAAAATAAGCCAAATAAATAATCTATTGCAAACAGACTTTAAAATAAGCTTAGAAAAAATAACATGTACATTACAAACACATTTTTACACAAAGCAGCAAATTCCAATTAAAAAAACATGAAAACAAGGTAAGCAAACATTATGCAAACAAGTTTTTATTATACATGTATGTATGTCCATCAATAGTTTAAATACAAACATACAGGTGCAATAAAAGTGCATAAAAAACAATTTAAAGCTACAGTTCAGTCAATATCCTGCAAGTTTTTTTTTTTAATAAATCAGTTTTGTAGTAAGAAAAAATACTTTTAGCATTTTCTGTTTTAAAAAAAACAACTTTGAAAGACCAATTTTCTTGTATTCTATTTTAACAGCCATTTGCTAAGGCACTGCCCCTTCATGTCCTGTCACAAGCTCTGGCACACCCCTTTGTCAGCCCTGCCCTCCCTCTAGCACATGTCAGTGCATAAATGCTCATGAATATTCATGAGCTTCCACTGCCAGTCAAGCAGATTATAAACAAATGCCAGCTTTTAATATGTCACCAAATTTCGACCTATCAATACATGGAAAACGAATTCAGCTGCAGCTATACAGTTCTTTAGCTAATTAGAGATTGCACACATGAAACTATTGAAGTAAAAAAATAAATGTAAAAAAAAAAAAAAAAAAGACTGAACTGCAGCTTTAATAACATTAAAAATAAACATACAATACATCCAGTGACTGTCCCTGTACGTATGTATGTCCAGTGACAAACATAAAATTAGGGCCAATTAATGGACATATATAAAAAAAATGGATGACATGAAAAAAAAGCAAAAAAAACCTGTAAAAGTAACATAACATACATTTCTTTGGTTTACTTACCATTAGATGAACGACTCACCGAATCCCGTTGAACCAGATGTGTCGAAGAAATAATCCAACAACAGGAACCAGGTAACCATAAAAAAATAAACCATTACAATCCAAAAGTGTCTGTGTCTTTTTTCTTCTATTTGTAATCCATCTGCCTTGTTCCGGGTCTTCTTTTCTTCATCTGCCACGCCCTGGTCTTCTTCTTGTTCCGGAGGTCCTTCATCCTCGGCATCTGGCTTCAAAATGAGACGACATAGGCTTTTGTAGGCCTATGACGTCACATTTTCGTCATATGGTTCCCACGGCCCTGATTGGGCCGTGAAAACCATGTGATTTTGCCGAAAACAAAAAAAATTGGTGACGTCATTTAAAGGCAATGACACCAGCCAATCAGAATGGCTGTGCTTCATTTGCCTTTAAGATGACGTCACCCAAACAAACATGGCCGGCCTCACATTGAGTTCCCACGCTCTGATTGGCTACCGTGCCATGTAAAACCTGCAAAAATGTAAATAAAGAAATTTTTTCTAAGTCCAGCTCCTTTTGCGCCTGCCTTTAGCTGGCACGTTTGTCAGGCGCGGGTTTTAAGGCCGATTCACTTAGCGCTGCACAGTGAATCTCGTGTACTGGCAAAAATCAACGCAATAGCCTGATCGTGCGCATTTTGCGCCGATGGCTGAAAAAAGCCCTTTTAAGAGCGATAAAGCGCAGTTATCACTGCTTAAAGGGTACTTTGCGCTCTTAAAGCCACTTAACGGAGCTTAGTGAATCGGCCCCACTGAGTCTTATTTCAGAGATATTTGTGCTGGTGCAGAGCAAAACAGCTCTTGGTTGCAAAATAGGTCTGAACATACTGTATATTACTGCCACCCAAGTACACAATACATAGCATTGAAAGTACTGCTGCGGCACAGTTTATTCGAGCATTTGCCCGTTCTGTGCCGCAGCAGTAGCCTGGCGCGCGCCCGAGTGTGACGGGCGCACGCCGAAGCAGCGGAAGAGCGCCCTCCGATCGGGGCGCTCTCCCTACCGCTGCCGGGTCCGCCGGGTCCCCCGGAACCCCCTGCCGCTGTCCCGCGATCGCGGGACACCAGGGCTCCCTCGGGGAGCCCCTGGACACGTGTGCAGGGGGCGCACGCTCCCGATGACGCGTGACCGCGCGCACGCCGAGGGGCGGCCACTAGCAAGCCGGGAGATTTCCCGGCTTGCGGTACCGACCACACTTCAATAAAGTGTGTCGGTAGTGTATATTAGCCAATATTGCATTGGTTTAGGGGAGCCTTTTTGGGGGGGTAAGCACAATTGTATATTTTAAGCTATTTGTACATTGTATGCTTGCTAACTAACTTTAGTGAAATATTAGGAGACTTGGTCAATAAAGTTGTATGTGGGAACTGATCTACAATATAAATAAAACAATTTTCCTAGTATACAGTAGGTAAATATCAACATTAGTTGCTCCCACTTTTCAATGTTTAGAGGTTTCAGCAAAGCCAATTTCAACTATTACTATTATATATTAGACACTATTACTGTTTGAAAATAGTGTCTAATATATAATAGTAATAGTTGAAATCATTATTATGTCCAAATTGACATTTTTTTAAGAGGTCTCTCTCTCTCTCTCTCTCTCTCTCTCTCTCTCATTTCAATAAAAATAGATACTGTTACCTTAGTAATATAAGAATACATTTTGCTTCTGAATTACACTGACTGAAGGAGTGATTTGAAACTGAAAGGCAGCTATTTAGTGAACCCTGGGAAGCAGGATTTTTGCTGATTGATCACGGGAGAGCAAATTGATCAGCAACTTAGGTAATTCATTTTCAATCAAGGTCATCAAATGCTGGTGATGTTTTTAATTAAAAATCACAACACAATTTCACTTCCAAAACACAAAGAAGTTTGACCGCATGTTTTAGCTATTTGCACGTCTATATTTATAGTAACTGAATTCTTTGTGTCTGCGTGTGTCAGCCAGTGTGTGTGTGTGTGTCTCTCTCTCTGTGGTGTGTATGACTCTCTGTGTCCTACCCCCCCCGTGTGTCAGTCAGTGTGTGTGTGTCAGTAAGTGTGTGCATGTGTGTCAGTCAGAGTTTATGTATGTGTGTCAGTCAGTGAGTGTGTGTTAGTCAGTGAGTGTGTGTTTGTGTGTGTCAGTGTGTGTGTGTGTGTGTGTGTGTGTGTGTGTCAGTCAGTGTGTCAGTCAGTGTGTATGTGTGTCAGTCAGTGTATGTGTCAGTCAGTGTGTGTCAGTCAGTGTGTGTCAGTCAGTGTGTTTGTGTCAGTCAGTGTGTGTGTGTCAGTCAGTGTGCACGTATGTCAGTCAGTGTTTGTCAGTCAGTGTATGTATGTGTGTCAGTCAGAGTGTATGTATGTGTGTCAGTAAGAGTGTGTGTGTCAGTCAGTGTATGTATCTGTGTCAGTCAGTGTGGGTCAGTGTGTGTATGTGTGTCAGTCAGTGTGTGTCAGTCAGTGTGTGTGTCAGTCAGCGTGTGTGTGTCAGTCATTGTGCGTGTGTCAGTCATTGTGCATGTGTATGTCAGTGTGTGTGTGTGTGTGTGTCAGTCAGTGTATGTGTGTCTCACTCTCTCTCTCTCTGTATGGTGTGTATGTCTCTCTGTGTCCTGTCCCCCCCCCCTCTCCTTACTCTCCCTACCCCCGGTGGAGCTGCAGACATGGCTGTGTGTCCTGCTGCAGCCAGCCCCCCGGCAGAGGTATGGCGCCACGGTAACGCTTGCGCGTGCTCAGGACTCTTCCCCCCCACCCCCACTCTGGTGTTGCTGCGAGGGACGGCGCCGCTGCCAGCCGCTTCTGCGCATGCGTGGCGTCCGTCAGCGGTGCCATCAATACTGTGCATGCGCGGCATATCAGCGGGCGTGTGGGGGGAACGGCACCGGCGGCGATATGTCAGCGGCCGTGTGGGGGAGCGGCGGCCATTACGTGACGTCATTTACGTTTCACATTTTCGTCTCCATGTCTCCAGTTTTGTCCCATCCAAATTGACTAGGTGCCACTAAAGAAGTTTCACTTCAAAAAAGATCTGCAGATGTGTAGCTGGGAGACTTTGTGCCTCAGCATCGTATACTGTGGTGAAAAACACAGCTTGGGTTGAACTCTTATCATTTGAATGAAGAAACAGCTGTTTGTGACACATACTGTACAGTAGCTTTCCGTACTGTATGTGCAAAATCTTGTTGATGCAGCAATTGACTTCAATCACAAATGAGACTTATGACTTGTTCCAAACCTACTGTAAATAAAGGTAGCTTGTACAGGTGACATTTTCAGGTATGGGTATTGTACAATAGTACAGGATGAGTACTCAGCTCTTCAAAGGCTTTTCTGTATTTTTTTTCCACTTACATTGCACTAGCTGTGAACATGTATTTACATTACCTGAAGATTGCTTATATTACACAGCGTCCAAAGTAACTATACGGAAAGCATGTGGTACAGTGCTGCATTCCATGTAGCAAATGCATAATGCCTGCTATGTATACAAGACTGAGGGATGTTTGAGGTCATGTTGTGTTGGGTGACTGAGTGAAAGAAGAAGGGCATACTGTAGTGAGGGAGGGGGTGTAATGTGTGTATTAGTGAATATCATAGTTTGGCGTTAAGAGTGGGGTTATGAACGTCTGGGAAGAAGGTGGGAGAAAACGCTGATCTCTGCTAATAAGATGGGGAGTAGGATATGTAACTTAAGGCGGTGGTCTAAGAGGAAAATCTAAAGGGAGTCAGATTTCAGTGTTGGAGTCCTGATTGGAGTGAGTCACTGCTGGAGGGACTCAGAAGCTGCCTTTGTTTCACTCTGCTCTGAAAAGCAGAGGGAAAGGGAGCAAACTTTATAAGTAACTTTTTTTTATTTTGCGTATTCATACGATTGTTTTATTTTCATGTTTGATCTGTGATTATATCCTTCTTTCATTTCCATTAGAGATGGCCTCAAGGTGAGAATATTACAAGTTATGACTTCTCTTTGTTTCCTGAATATCAGAGTTATTGCTGCAGGTTTCTACAGTATTTATTTCTGATCCCATTTTCATTCTATTTTTTTTTTTTTTTTTGCCAAAATGTGCTTCAGGCAATTCCAATGGCCCTTGAGGTTGATGCCTCTTCTCCTGGGGTGGATATTTCCATTCATTCTGGATGCTCAGCTCTTGGAAGGTAAGAGGATACTGTAAATGACTTTATCAGTGATGAATCTCTGGAGGATACAGGTGACTGTGCCTGAATGTGAGATGCTAATCCCATTGTTTCTGGAGGAAAGCAAAGATATTGTTGTGAATCATGATTGCATTTAAGGGTCCTTTGAGGTTCTTGCTTGTTAATGCAAATGGAACTATTCACACCAGTGGCTTAACCCAGTAATTGATCCTGTGTCTGATAATTTTTTATTGGGAAAATGCTTTTGGTCTGTATTTTAGAAAGAACTGTATAATATTATTTATTCTGATTATGCTATAAAAACTTAGGAAAGGAGCGAGTATTTGTAAAACAAATCTAGTTGATGCTGTAAACCTCTAGTGCCGTGAACCTACAACCGCAGATTCAAACTAGTTTGGTAATGCAATACCTTGAGTTAATTTAACCATTTAATACTCTGTGGAGGCGTGGTCTAGTGATAACAATGCCTTATTTCATGTGGGAGAATCTGTATTTGAAAACCGTTGTGATATTAGCAAAGTCATGTTAACTTCCCTGTACCTAAGCTCTCTGTGCAGAATTCTGATTGTACTGCTCTCTATAATACAATGATAGGCAACTTTTCAGGGCTTTACCAAGTGTCATTCTTAGAAGTGCATGCATCATCAAAAACAAATGTTAAAGCAAATAAATTAATGAGGAAGGGAATGTTTTCCTTTGAGTTTTACTCCAGGTTTGCAGTTTTCTCCATATGAGGATGGTTTAGCAGCAGAGGGTGCAAATGCAAAATTGACATTGTTCATGTCGTTTTTACAGTTGAACGCTTTGAGTGCCAGGGTGGCATGCAATGCAAAGGAGTAGTAGATCCATCTGGCCCTCAAAGAGTTATATTTCCTCCTTTGCTTGACTTTCAAGGCAATATTTTAATTCTGATTTATGGATTCATGTTATTTCAGAGCAGCAAACTGATGTAGCAGCTACCTAGTGTAGCAACTTTAGGCAATCTGTAGTTTCTCTGGTAACACAATGAGTGCTAGACAGGCTTGCAATGTCCTGAAAGCCCCTCTGACACCTATAGGGTTAACTTTATATATTCATATTGCTATTAAATTAGAAGAAAAAAAAACATAAGCTATTTTCCGCATTGTTTTCATCTAATTTGCTTGAAGCTGGCATCTGATGTTCTGGACTGAGTAAAAATGAACATGCTGCAATATATCGAGTATATTCTCCATGCAAAGGGCAGAACCAAAGCAACCTTTAGTAAAGCCCTTGAATGATTACAGATGCTGACCTACCCCCCCCCCCCCTCTCTATCTGCACCTCATGCTTTTCTCTAACCCCTCCAACCCCCATTGGGGAATCCACAGCAGTGAGAAAGACGGACATGTAATTAACCTTTACCGTGCCCTAATGATGTACCAGGTATGTCATAAGCACTTGCACGCTTTCTTGGGGCAGTTTGGGATGAACGATTCAAGAGAGTTCAGCATGATCGAAAAACACAAGTGGAGTCTGCTTCACTTTCTCTCCCGGCATCCGGGGCCGGATCGCATCATGTAATTGTTCCTGGTCCTGTGACACCCCCGGCACTCTCAAGATGAGCAGGGCACAAAATCAGCATGGCAGACCTGGTTATGGTCTTTTCCCAATAGAAATGTGTTGGGATATAATGCAAAAGTATTGAATTGCCAAGCAAACTAAATATGGTGAATGTTAATGGTTTAGCGGTGAGATGTATATTCTCTTCAAGCGTTAAATGCTTCTACAAACATTGTTTCACTGTACTGTATAACCTCCTTAAAAAGACCTGAGATGGTACTGTAAGAATAAAATACATTACTGGCTGCACGGAGCATGTAACGGCTCTGGGTTCACTGCCAAGAAACAAAAATAGCCAGCTCTGCATAAACTGTATTTCGCTTTGCAAATTTTTTCCATGTGACACGTTTCCTAATTGTAATGTAGGATTTAGCACATCGAGGCCTATGCATCAACACACAGAGAAACTTGTTTTAAGGCAGTCTACCAATTTTGCTCCCAAATTGCATTGCCCTGCGCAGAATTTTAAGCAAGACAGTGGTCCCGTCAGACCTGGCAGATTTAGCTTAGATTGAAAGGAAAAGTGACACACAGAGGCACAGAACGTAATACATTTTATTATAATCTGTGCATCACGTAACTCCTCCTATTGACATTCCTCCAAAAACAAGCAGGCGAAGAACCGGGGGAAAAAGGCTCAACACGGGAATGATGCAATTAGCACAGCTTTCGTTTAAAAATTCCCTTAGTACATAAGCCCCTTTCAGTGTCTGGTTTAACGACCTTACAATTTAAACATTTAGAATAGTAAGGAGAATGTTTGCAGTGGCCATTTTTAAGGAGGCCCACAAGATTTGTCTTTAAATCAATATTTCTCCAAAATTGTAAGCTATGGAGGATTTCACTAGGAAGTATGTAGCGAGGATGAGGAATAAAATGAAAGCAAAGGCAATTTATAGAAATCATTATTTTTATTAGATCTGGTTTGTGGGGCAAATAGATAGAAGATGACCCTGCCCTGTGATTATTATATGCTTTCAAACACAGTTGGACCTACAGCTGCAGCGGCCGTTATTCGAACACTTCACGCGTTGTGTACATCGGAATACCGATGTCATGACGCGTGGTTTCTTCCAACCGTACCGCCTTAAGACGCGAGTGCGGTGAGTACAGAAAATGGCATTACCAGTGTTCTGGTTTTTAAACACCCAAATTTGACACAGTAGCGCAGTAGCACAGTACTGTACACATTACAATCCATTCATTTCCTTGCACCCAAAGAAACAGAATTCATGAATTTCAAACAGAACAACCGCGATAAGCGCGGGTGCCCGGGCCAATTAGCCGCGTTAATGCCACGTGGAATACAGCAGAGCACACGAAATCGGCGCCGTGATTTGTTCGAATAACGGTCGCTGCATCTGTATGCACTGAGATCATATAATTTGCTTCGTATAAGTGAGGGCTTCTTACATATGACACACAGCCCCAGAGTCATCAAATGGTCTACTGGATCATGTGGAATCAACAATATCTGCCATTGACTTTAATGACAGATATCGCCGACTCGGGCGCGATACAGTGGATCACGCTTTGATGACTACAGGGTCAGTTACTAGATAGAGGTGGGAGATAGATAGATAGAGATAGATATAGAGATAGATAGAGATAGATAGATAGATAGATAGATAGATAGATAGATAGATAGATAGATAGATAGATAGAGAGAGATAGATAGAGAGAGAGAGAGAGAGATAGATAGATAGAGAGGTAGATAGAGAGATAGATAGAGATATATATATATATATATATATTATTTTTTTTGTAACAACAAAGAAAGCAACCTTACAAAAAGCACACGGGCATACCAAAAAAGTGTGAACAGAGATTTTATTAAGGTGAGTTAAAAACAAGGGATAAAGATTAAAAGAGGAGGGGACTCTCATCTACCATATATTGTATTCCTAGAGGCAAGGGTATAACAGTTGAACCAATTCCAACACCCAAATCAAAAGACACAGGAAGCTCTGAATTGAGCAAACAAGTGTAGCCTATACACACACTACAGACTAGTGCATGTCCAAACAAAGAATCACTTGATAATACAGGTAAATGACTGCAATGATTTGAAGCATGAATGGCACAAATATCAATATTGTATATACATCACCACTATTAAATCATGGGTGTCACGGGCAAGAAATAACCATAGCCTCTTGATCAAGAAAGAAAGGTAGGGGTCCCCCTCCACAGACTCCCACTCCAACGCGTTTCAACTTTAAAACGGTCTTCTTCGGGGAGTGGTGAGGGGAGAAATGAGCTAGAATTTATAGGTAAAATTTATTGAGGGAATTCGCGCCGAAAAGGTATTTAATATGGAGCAGCTGTGATAAATGGGAGTGCTCTCCTTAGAGCACAGCGTCCTGCTTGCTGTAATGACATAACTATTGACCTCATTGGTCTGGAGGAGTCATGTGATACACAATAGGTCCATCCGTGGCAGAATCAAAATGTGACACATATGACGTCATCGCGCAAAGCGCGTCATGATGTAAAGTTACCATAGCGATTGTAAGGGTATATTATCAAACGGGCACTAGCCCAGATGAAAGGAAACAGTAGGAGCTGCACTGATTACAAATAAATAGCCCTACTGGTTCTCCAAAGTCAAACACTGCATTATAGCATGCATCGTAGGATCTGTTGGTGGATCGAGTGATGACGTCAATGACGTCATCACGCAATGTGAATCATAGCGTGGGGTTGTCAAGGGGATCATATAAACAAAAAAAAGCAGTCATTGACTGGGAAGAAATCATGGACAGGTAAGGCACATGAATGAATTGTAACCACAGAAAAGATTTATGTGTATGCTGAGCAAACAAGGTCTGTTGAAAACCCCTGATTATAGTGTACACTAAGGATTAGTATATTATTATATTGACAAAGAATGTTTGTGAGGGCTCCAAATACAGGCAAGAATAATCGTTATCAGCTAACCAGATTAAGTAATATTACAGAGAAATTATCATAGCAAAACTGTATAACAATACACAATATTAACATATATTTGCTTCATTAACCATATGCTGGTTATGTGTTCTAAGATATTAAAGCAAAAGAATGAAAATAGCACAGTATGCCAAAAATATATGTGCTTAAAAACACACTTAATTATATTTACCTAGAGATCTTAATAAGACATAATTATAAAAATAAAAAAAAATGTGTAATTTCCATTATAGAGTCTTGATTAGAAAATGCAGTCTTGAGATTACTCCCTGATATAGCGGGCATGAGTCATTTACATCGCATTATCATAAATCATTAATGAAATTCGCGCATATAGAAAAACATTTGTCTTATAGATACCAAGAGGCCAAAGGCATAGAGAAAATATCCCTAGGTGAAATGTCCATGATGTAATAAACACAAGAAAAATTCCGTGAGCTGGTCCATATGCACATGATTTACTTTGTCATTGAGTCTTGCTTGGCTCACACATGAGGAGGAGCGATGTCTCAAAGGCAGCAAATAGCCCAAAACATAGGACGGGATATCCCAGGATAGGATGACATCATAAGGAACAAAATTTGGAAGACATCAAGTAGCTCAAAACATGAGCTGGGATATCCCAGGATAGAGTATTAGTCCATGAGATGGTCCATATTCACTGTACTTAAATCATCGTTGAATCTTGATTATATCCCACATCAAAAAAAGGGAAAAATAATGTCTCGAAGGCACCAAGATAGCACAAAACATAAGATGAAATATCCCGAAATAAGATCAGAAAAAATGATATTACAGATGCGCAGGTAATCAGATTGCGAGGTGGGGAATCCCAGGTAAAGGTGCTAATCCACAGCATGGACATAAGAGAAAAAGAAAAAAGGGGGGGAGAGCCAAATTTTAGAGCATCACAAAACCAGGTAAAAGGAAAACAAACGATGACAAGGAAGTATTGTTATAAAAACATGGCAAAGCCCAGGTAATCATTTAACTCCCGTGGCATCATGGTACCCAACTGCACGATCCACCTGCACTCCCTCCTCAACAAAGCCTTCTCAAGGTCACCACCACGGGCACCGAGAGAGACCCTGTCAAAGGCAAACGCAGTTAGGACCGCACAGTTGGACCCATGGCAACGCAAAAAATGACGGGCAACCGACGTGATTTTCTTGCAGGAGTCTAAGTCTCGTTTTGCATTTTTTATATTGCGAGTGTGTTCAAGTACACGGAAACGGAGTTCCCTAGTGGTCATGCCCACATAGGCAAGGCCACAGGGGCAGGAGAGATGGTAAACTACTCCCTTACTCTAGCAATTGAGGAAGGAGAGTATTTTATACGTTCGTGACTTAGTAGTGTTAACAAATGTTGAAGTTTTTGCAGAACATGACCCGCATTTGAAAAAACCTGGCTTGCGTTGTTGAGATAAAAAAGTGGGGTTGGCCTGAGGGGCATAATGGCTGCGGATTAACTTATCTCGCAGATTCGGAGATCTGTCACTGGCAAGACTTACATGATCGCCAAGTACATTCCTAAGTTCTGTGTCCGTCATCAAGATCCCCCAATGTTTCTGTAGAATGCCCCTCAGGTCAGACCACTGTTGGTTAAAAGTACTAACAAATCTGATTTGTTTCCTACCTTTATACTTGGGTTTTGGTTGTAATAGACTCTCACGAGCCACTTTAAGGCAATTCGTGTAACCTTTATGAATCTGCGTTTTGGTATAACCACGTTTAGAAAACCTTGTTTTTAATTCTGCAGCTCTAAGTTCAAAATTGGCTTGAGATGAACAATTTCTCTTAAGTCTAAGGAATTCACTGCGTGGAATCCCTGAAATTTGATGTTGAGGATGGGAACTTGAGGCATGGAGAACAGAATTTGTCGCAGTCGTCTTGCGGTAAATATCAGTCTCAATCATGCCTGTCTGATTAATGCTAATCTTAACATCCAGAAAATCTACGGATGTAGGACTGCAAAGGTAAGTGAGTTTGATATTGAGTTCATTGTGGTTGAGAGCATCGATGAAATCTGCAAATGCATCACTGGTGCCATGCTAGACCACCAGGATGTCATCGATGTATCTCAGCCACAATAAACCCAAGTCACTGAATTGGCGATATTGGTCCGAGAAAACTACCTCCCTCTCCCACCAGCCCAAAAATAAGTTCGCATAGGAGGGTACGCAAGCCGCTCCCATAGCTGTGCCTCTGATTTGTAAATAATATTTATTTTTGAAAATGAAATAGTTATGAGTAAGGATAAATTGAAGTAAATCTATTATAAAATCAAGTAAATCAACAGAAATATTCTGCATTGATAAATAAAATTTTGATGCTAAGAGACCCTCACGATGGGGGATACTGGTGTACAGGGACTCCACATCATAGGTCGCGAGGATAGTATCCTCATCGACCGTGATGCAGTCGACCCTGGACAGCACCTCCATCGTGCCTCTCAAATAGGAGGGTAAATTAACGACAGCGAGGCACAGAAAAGAATCAATGAAGCGGCAAGCAGGTTCACACAACCCCCCTATGCCTGAAACAATAGGGCGGCCTGGTGGGCGAGAGGCATTTTTGTGGACTTTAGGCAACAGGTAAAAAGTTGGAACTACAGGGAATTTGGGGATCAAGCCATCATAATTGCGCTTAGTAATGGTGTTATTATCTAGAGCATTGCGCAGTATGCGATCTAAGCCAGACCTGAACCGTACAGTGGGATCACAGGCAAGCTCAGAATAACATGAAGCATCGTGTAACTGTCTGTACGCTTCACGTTCATACATGAGCTGCGGCCATATAACAACATTTCCCCCCTTGTCAGATTGTTTGATTACCACAGAGGGGATCTGTTGTAGCTCTTTAATAGCTAACCACTCTCCCTTACCAAAGTTCGTAGTTTTATGTATTAAGAGTAGTTTTAGGATCTCCTCCGTTACTGCCGTGGCGAACACTTCAACTGACGAACAACTCTGGATGGGCGAGCAAAATGTTGATGTAGGTTTCGTCCGCAGCATAATGTCCATAATAGATGTATTAACGATTTCTTGTTCTTCTAAAAGCGCAATCATGTTGTCCAATGTTTGTAGTTCTTCTTTGTCCCACATCGCAGAAATTGAAGGGTCTGTAGCAGGGTCTTGGGATTTGGAGAAATGTTTGAAAAGTAACAACTTGCGATAGAAAAGATTTAGATTTTTGATGACCTCAAATTTGTCCATATAACTGGTAGGGGAAAGGATAAGCCCTTCTTCAATACTCTGGTTTGAGCATCAGAGAGAATGATTTCAGAAAGGTTGATTATATTAAGTTCATCGTCTACCAGGCCCGTCGGTTCTGATACTGAGGCTTGTAGCCGTATGTCTCTCTGTCTCTGAGTTGCCTTCCTTCCCCGCCTCGTCTTCCTCTTCCTCTTCTCGGGTGCGACCCCCTGCCTAAAAAAGAGGTTGACGAGGAACCGAGGGGATTAGCTGTAGATTTTGTAGCACGTTGTGCATCAGTGTCAGATGAATCTATGTCAGTAGTAACAGCATCAGAAGACAGAGAGATATCGCGGACCTGATGACGTGCCTTTTTAGTACCCTTGCCTCTGTTCCATCTATACACAAGTTTGTTCTCAAAATCTATAATATCCCTATCAAATTTCCTTTTCTTGTAGTCAATCAGACCTTCTTCATATTTTTCCAACTCACTTTCCACCTGATCAATAGATGTAGAAATCACATTGCTAAGTTCTTTTTTTAGCAATCTCAATCTTATCAGTCAATTCTACCAACATAAGTTTGTCATGTTCAATTAGGATTGCTATCAGCTCCAAAGAGCATCTAGTAAGAGATGCTTCCCAGAGTTCTTTTAAAGAATTGTCAGTAAATTCAAAAGCAGGGTAAAGTTTAATCCTCAAACCTCTTGGGATTATTTTATGGAAGAGGTAATTGTCAAGTGCCATGCGATTCCACCAGCTACGCAACCTCCTCTGTTATAAGTATTTGAACGTATTTAATGCATCTGTATCTGTGGACCCTGAAGCAGGAATGTCAGTGCTATTACCAGCTAAATCTGTGCGTGAAAATGAAAAAGCTGCTTTTGCGCTTGCAATTCTTTGCTCATCTTGGGCGCTAAAATTCATACTAGCTCTGGTATGACAGGGAAAGGAAAGGTATATAACAAAAGTGGAGCTGGTATTTAGAATTGCTATACAAAGAAAGCAAAAGAATATATAAAGATACACAAAAGAATACCGCCTCAGCACAATAAATTACTGGTGTCCACAATACTGTCAATATATAATATAAATAATACTAGACAGTGGTGCTAAAGGTTGAAATAATTTATATATATATATATATATATATATACCATAATACTGAGTTAAGTTCTGGTGAGTAAAAAAAGTGACAAAAACCCTCCACAGGAAAGCAAATATGCAAATATAGCTGTATGCTCATCTGCATGTCTTAGGCAGGTCTGCAACCCTGCCTTTCCCCATTATCACCCAGCACTTCCACTGCAGCAAGGGATATTAATGGTTTTAGAGGCAAAAAGTGACACTGTGTGCTCATTTGCATGTCATTTCCCAGAATCCCTTGCTGCAGTGGAAGTGCTGTATGCTGGGTGATAATGGGGAAAGGCGGGGTTGCAGACCTGCCTAAGACATGCAGATGAGCATACAGTTGTATTTGCATATATATATATATATATATACATGTAGAGGTATCAGTACCGTGTTAGCCGAGCTTCAATAATCAAAAAATAAATAGATGATACCGTTCTGTGGCTAACGAAATGCTTTTATTTGTGCGAGCTTTCGAGATACACTGATCTCTTCTTCCGGCGATGGGACAATGAATGAAGCAAAAGGTATACTTAAAAACAGTGTCTCTTGGAATGTTATCTGTGCTTCTCCTTCCCCCGGTGTGGATGTGTTTTATGGCTAGAGGTGTCAAAGGGTAACTGAAAGCAAGTGAAGAAAGAGTGTGTATGTGTATCAGTGTGAATAAAAATGAACGGAGAGCCCACAGTATAAACAGTGCTCTACACAAGGTGTGTGTGGAGTGAGAGGGATATAAATGGTGTGGGTGGGTGTGGAAATGTGAGAGTTTGTAGCACAACTAAAAGTGTGTGTGGATACTATGTGGTCCCTATTGGTGTATATGGATGGAAAAATAAGGAGTATTAGTATGTGTGAGAGACAGCTGTGTGTGCATACATATAGCACAGTATGTACAGACATGGCCTTTGGCGCTCATGGGAAGAGAGTTCGCTAGTGTCAGTAATGACTCATAAAATTTCGATCTCTGTTTAGGCCACTGCTAAGTGTCCCGAACAGTTGCATAAATTTGTATTCAAATTATGCAACTGTTCGGGACACTTAGCAGTGGCCTAAACAGAGATCGAAATTTTATGAGTCATTACTGACACTAGCGAACTCTCTTCCCATGAGCGCCAAAGGCCATGTCTGTACATACTGTGCTATATGTATGCACACACAGCTGTCTCTCACACATACTAATACTCCTTATTTTTCCATCCATATACACCAATAGGGACCACATAGTATCCACACACACTTTTAGTTGTGCTACAAACTCTCACATTTCCACACCCACCCACACCATTTATATCCCTCTCACTCCACACACACCTTGTGTAGAGCACTGTTTATACTGTGGGCTCTCCGTTCATTTTTATTCACACTGATACACATACACACTCTTTCTTCACTTGCTTTCAGTTACCCTTTGACACCTCTAGCCATAAAACACATCCACACCGGGGGAAGGAGAAGCACAGATAACATTCCAAGAGACACTGTTTTTAAGTTATCCTTGCTTCATTCATTGTAACATCGCCGGAAGAAGAGATCAGTGTATCTCGAAAGCTCGCACAAATAAAAGCATTTCGTTAGCCACAGAACGGTATCATCTATTTATTTTTTGATATATATATATAACGAAATGTGGCATTAGAGAATGTTTCCAAAGCGTGCAGTATGTGACTGATTCTCCTGGCAACTAAAGTTAACAAGAAACCATTCCTTCTTTGTTATTACACTGTCCAAGAAGCCATAGCATAAAAAATACTTTGTCTTAGTAGCTTCCATTATGGTTTTCAAACATAAAACTGACTGCATTAGACTTACTAGCAAAGCTAATCAGGCAAAGGTCTAGAAGGATGGTGGATTTTTTTTTAAGGTAAAAAAAGGTTCAGAGTCTTACCTGAATCCATGGATGAGTGGTGTGTACTTTCTTTATTTTTTTTAATCTGTGCTACATTTTATTGGACTGAAACTAAAATTGTGAGCAGATGCTGTGAATGAACTTTTCAACTGTATTATGTATAAAAACCAATTGACGGCTACATTGCTAACCTGCACTTGGGCTTGTTGTACAGTATGTCATTAAATAATTAGCAAACTGAGCTGAGTTTAACATATTGAAAACCCACTAAATGTATTCAACTTCGTCAGTGCTGGAGGGATCTGCCATGCATTGTTTCACAATGAACGTGTTGATGCGGTAATGTGCATGACAGCAGCGCGTCACAGACATTCTGACATACGATGATCATCATTGCACCGGTGACCACATGGCCCTGGCAGGGAACAGGAAATCCTACTCTTCCACTCCAATCTGAGAGCTACACCTGAGATCAGCAAAAAGGGTTTGACATTCAGGGAATCCCATAAGGCAGGAGTAGCCAACTACAGTCCTCGAGGGCCACGCACAGGACAGGTTTTAAGGATACCCCTGCTTCAATGACTGAACCACTGATTGAGCCACTTTTGCTTAAGCAGGGATATCCTTCAAACCTGGCCTGTTTGTTGCCCTTGAGGACTGGTGTTGGCCACTCCTGCCATAAGGCCATAAGTGTGCCTGTTCTTGTGACATTATATATATATATATGTTTAGAGTCTGTTAGAAAGTGTGTACACTGATATTGGTCAGGATCTGTATAATGGGGAACGTAAATGTCTAGCGGTGGAGATGTGCGCATGTTGCGCAGTTCAGTTCATAATACTTTTCATAATTTGTCCAAGAAACTAATTTTTTAAAGAAAGTTCTGCAATAAAATGTCTCAATTTTTGCCCAACATACGTGAGTTTGAACATATAGAAGAGATAGACAGCTCCACATGCCTTCCTTGCTTTATAATCTGACAGTTATCTTTCACAGGTACTGTAACAGGTAGTTACGTTTAGGCAATGAGTCAGTGGTGGCTATTCAATAAACTGTGATAGTGCCAATCTGGGATTTCAATGATAGTTTCGGTGCAATGATGATGCATTAGGATTAGGAACTATCACACTTTAATAAATAACCCCCATTGTGTCATTGTGCCTGAAAGTTCTATTATATGTACAACTCTGAGAACTTATTGCTGTCATAAATGAATTACACTGTTATTGCTTGTGTGTGTGTGTGTGTGTGTGTGTGTGTGTGTGTGTGTGTGTGTGTGTGTGTGTGTGTGTGTGTGTGTGTGTGTGTGTGTGTGTGTGTGTATGCAAATGTTTTAGTTCGAGCCCCCCTTTTCAGCCATGAAATTTCTCTCACCCCTCTTCTCCATGTCACACTGTCACACTCACTCTCACCCCCCTCCCCATGTCACACTGTCACCACCCCTCCCATGCCACACTCACACTATCACCCCCTCCCCATGTCACACTCACACTCCCCCCCATGTCCCATTCACATACTCACACACTCACCCCCCCCTTCCCATGTCACACTCTCATCACGCTGCATGCATCAAGGAGGAACTGCCGGAGCTGTGTAGCACAGCACCACCTAGTGCAGCTACCGACTGCTTTTCTCTCTGCTTCTGGCAAAATTGCCGACGGCAGCCTGCGCCCCCCTTAAACAATCTTGCACCCCCCCAGGGGGGCGCGCGCCCCAGTTTGCGCACCACTGATGTAGAGGTATCTGTTCTGTGTTAGCCGAGCTTAATAATAAAAAATGAATAGATGATACCATTCTGTGGCTAGCGAAATACTGTTTGTACGAGCTTTTGAGATACACTGATCTCTTCTTCCAGCGGTGTTACAATGGATAAAACAAGAAAGGGTTTTACTTAAAACATTAAAACATTTACATTAAAACACTCCCGATCCACACAAGAGAACAAATTCTGGACCTGATCCCAGCTAACCCAAAACCTAGCACATTCTACATGCTCCCTAAAATTCACAAAGAGGGTAACCCTGGGCACCCTATTATCTCTGGATGTGGCACACTGACTGAGAATATTTCTGGCTGGGTGGAATGCCTTCTAAAACCACTTGTCAGGAACACACCCAGCTATAGCCAGGACTCCACCGATCTGCTAAACAAACTTAATGCCATTGGGCCCCCTCCCAACAGGTACACTACTAGCAACCATGGATGTAGAATCACTTTACACAAACATCCCCCACAAAGATGGGATTTCAGCCTGCAGATACTTTCTGGGACTGCAGGAGCCACTCACAGAGACAGTGACTAAATGCATTGAATTTATTCTGACCCATAACTACTTCACATTTGGAAATGACACATACCTCCTGACAACCGGGACTGTTATGGGCACCAGATGGCACCACAGTATGCCAATCTGTTCTGCGCAAAACTGGAAAGTGACTTTCTTTCCACTTGTCAATTGAAACCCCTTACATGCCTTCGGTACATCGATAACATTTTCCTGATTTGGAACTCTGGTGAACAGGACCTCATACAGTTCCATGAGAACTTCAATACACTCCATCTGACCATCAACCTCAAACTCACCCATTCCCCGGACAAAGTATATTTCCTAGACACCACCATTACTATAAAGAACAACCAACTACAGACTTTTGTATACCGCAAACCTACAGGCAGAGCAAGCTATTTGAGGGACAACAGCTTCCACCCACGCACACTAAGCATGTAACCATCTACAGTCAAGCCATATGATACAACCGGATATGCTCCGACACAGAGGCCAGCAGATTACAGCATTGAGATCGAATTTCAGAAACCGTGGATATAACCACAGAATTGTAGACCAGCAAATCAACAATGCCATCAGAATACCAAGAAGTGCTCCTTGAATACAGACTGAAAGAGACAAGCGACCGGGTACCTTTGGTGGTCACACATAACCCACACCTAGAAGCCCTCCGCAAGATCGCCAGGGAACTACAACCCATTCTCCAGAAACATACAAGACTTCAACAGTTCTTTCCTGAAACACCCTTATTATCATACAGAAACTTCATAATCTCAAGAAAATTATGGTGAGGAGTAAAGTTTTCAACAGTACAACTGAATGCGGGACAAGACCATGCCTGGACGCAAGATGCAAAACTTGCACAATGCTCCACACATTGGGCACAATACAAATACCACACAGGAATCTGGAGTACAAAATCATCAGGTTCACCTGTTCCTCCAGCAATGTCGTGTACCTCATTATGTGCATGAAATGCCCATGGGGCTGCTAGTACATAGGTGAGACGGACAGGGGCTAAACAAGAGAATGAATATGCATCGGCACAGCATCACACGCGGAACAAGAGACAGTCCTGTCGGCTAACATTTCTCTGACTCTGGCCATAAGATGAACGATCTGAAGGTGGCATATTCAAAGGTAATCTTAGAACACTGAAAGAGAGATGGTTGCATGAATACTACTCTGAAACAAGAGAACTCTCTTCCCATGAGTGCTAAAGGCCATGTCTATACATACTGCGCTATATGAATGCACACACAGCTGTCTCCTACACATACATATGTACAATGTAAGTCTATTCCTATATACCAATAGGGACCACATAGTATCTACACACATTAATAGTAATGCAACACCCACTTACATTTCTACACCTACCCACACCATTGGTATACACTCCCACACACACCTTTTGTAAAGCGCTCTATACACTTTGGGCACTTTATAAATTTATATTTACACACATACATACACACACACATACACACAAATACTCTTACATAACTAACATTCAGGGACTATTTAACACCTTAAGTCATAAATCTCATACAGGGGGGGGGGATAGGCTTCAGTCACAGATACATTCCAGTATGCACTGTTTTTAAGTAAAACCTTTTCTTGCTTTATCCATTGAAACATTGCCGGAAGAATAGATCAGTGTATCTCGAAAGCTCGCACAAATAAAAGCATTTACTTAACCACAGAACGGTCTATTCATTTTTGATTTTATATATATATATATATATATATATATATCACAAACATTGTGCAGCACAGTGCACTTGGAAACTGACTTACATTTTCAATTATAACAGCAAATAATCACATACTGTACTGATACAGCATATGTAAAGATCTCTTTTCTAGGAGCTTACAATCTCAAACACCTTTTAAAAAAAGTATTTAAAGCAGCTGTCCTTTCTGGCCATTTCTTTTTAAACTTGTATTTATTGGATGGGAACCAGAGCTCCACTGGAGCTGAACGGCTCTATTTTCAGGCCGGGAAACCCCCCAGTGAATGAGATACACATCACTGCAGTTACCGATATTTTTGCTCCATGGGTGGAAATCAAAATGGCCCATCAAATCTCGGGGGGTCACGCAGGCCAAGATCAAGATGCAGTCTACCCTCCCTAATATCTGTTTCTGTAATAAAGTTATGCCACGTGAGCAGAAAAATAATTATTAATTCAATGCAGGAGAAATGTACACTTCTGAGAAATAATTGTCAAATTGCTGAGATATTAACAGGCTGTTTGTTCATAAATATGTAAACTGTTTTTACAGATGTTGTATTTGTAGAATGCTCGAGTTTGGTAATGTTGTATTCATCCTTTTAATGGTCAGAGCATCTATTAGTAGATTGGGTGCTAGAGTATTATGTATGGGCATTAGCCACGTAATTTGGTGAAGTCTTTCACTTGGATTTATTTTTCTTCAACATACTGGTGTTGTATTCTTCACTATCTGTATAAATCCTTGTCCTACTGAACCTGCTTTCTCCAGTCAGATCTTAGACACCTCCACCTTCTCTGGCACTTTCAATGGTTTCAGCTACAGCAATAAGCAAAGCAAAACCACCTTCCAATAAACGTATCACAATTGCCTCCAACTTTTAACACCCGCAGACTTGTCAACTCCCACTGATTTTCTTTGAGTCTCACTGATTTTTGGAATCCATCTCACTGATTTTTAGATTGAGTGGTCTACAACAGGGGTGCACAAAGTTTTGGCCCTGCGCCCCACTGCCTGCTCTGCACCAGTGCTCTCGCCCCCCCATAGCTGGTATCCAGCATTAAAATGACACAGTGGGGTCATGTGACGGCATGTCACATGACCCTGTGGTGTCTTTTGACACCGCATTGCTATGATGACGCGTCGCCCAAAGCCGTAGGAGAGAAGGTAATTGAAATGCTTTGGTGAAGAGTGCGGGACCCCTGCAACTGCTGCGCCCCTCCAGTTTGCGCACCCCTGGTCTAAAAGACCCAAGGGGAGTTTCAATAATAAAAATCAGAACACTGCTACTTTTTATTCTAGAACCCACAAATATGACTGTTTTTCGTTCTTGGAAGTAGACATATCTGCACATGTGAGCCCAAACCTAATGGTAAATGACCTCTACATTTCTTGAAATTCCGTGTTTTAATGTTTCACCAAGATTACAGGATAATTTCTCAAATGTCCCTTTTAATAAATGACTGCACTTCTGTGGCACTCTACTTTATCTTTAGAACATATGGATTTCATTACCAGATCCTCTCAATGTTGGTGTGCTATAATCACAGTGACATTTCTTAGCTTTCTCAAGCTTTCTCAGTATTTATGTATCCATAGGGATAGTGCTTATTAGCCTGTTTATGTAAAAGGTATGTAATATAATCTTTGTTAGTTAGAAGGACTCTATGGTGACGTGTTAAGCTGTCTCTGCTCATTTGTCGGATCCATCTGTGGATTTTTAAATACTCGAAATAAAGCTTGAAGATTTTTTTATTAACATTTGTGTAAACTAAAGTACCTCTGTGACGACCGTTTTGCAAAGTAAATTGTTCTGCTTCATTACATTGTTTGTTGTTGCCTGAACCAGCTGTGGGGAGCTTACACGCCAGTGCCATTAACCATGTGGCTGATCCGATTGTATTCACTGGATGAGTGGGAGTAATCAGTTTATTGACTTTTTGAAAGTGGACCTTGAGCGCTAATGAGTTCATTTTTTTTTATTTAAAAGGAAGTCCACATTCTTGAATACTAAAATCTGAGTTAGAAATATACAGGAGATAAGGACCATATGGCTTTCCTACCACATGCTCCAAGTTAGCATCAAATTGTAGATTTGCAGTACATTGAAAATATTTAATAATGTAACGTCTTAGCTGCCATTTTAAAAGCATGCTGCACCCCAAATAAGAAAAACTTTAGTGGAAACGGTTTCATGTAAGGTGATAATTTTGCATGTTTAATATAACTAAACGTCAAAAAAATGATCATGCTGAATCCTACCACATACCTGTAACAGACTTGAAATGTTTTTCTCTCTTTGCTGCCATGTTCAGTGTCCTGCGTCTCTCTTTGGTTAAAGTATCACTTCTTTTGATGTCATTTATGATGCTCCCAATAAGCCGGACCATTTAGTAACAGCTGGAGGGAATGTTTCAAACAGTGGAGTGTCTACAATGTGTGGCCCCCCTGCAATTTCTTTTAAAGGGCACCCATATAAAAAAAACAAAATAAATTCACTGGGATCGCCCCCAAGTTGGTGGCTTTATGAGATCTCTCCTCTCTTCTTTTTACACTCCCCACCCCCTCTCATATACCGCCTTGCTCTCTCTTCCCCCTCTACAGTATTTCTCTCCTTCTCATACTCCCCCCTCTCATCCTCTCCCCCCACTCCCTGTCCCCCCTCCCAATTCTCCTCTTTCTCTCGCTGACTCACACTCTCCCTCCGTCTCTCCCCCACTCTCATTCACTCTGACTCTCTCTTACTCCCTCTCTCTTTCTCTCCCACCTCTCTCACATTCAATCCCCCCTCCTCAATCCCACTTTGTCCCCCCCCCCCCCCCACTCTCAACAATTTTACCTTTTGGGGGGAGAGGCTTCAGTGGGAAGCTTGGGCCATGTGGACAGATGCGGAAGTTGGGCCGAGTTTCAGGTGGGCCCAAATTCCAGTGCCAACCAGGTACACCAGCAGGGGAAAGGGGATTAGTGTAAGGGCCCCAAAGCAAACAGAGGCCCCAGTAGCCGGACACAGAAGTACCTACCTTAACTACCAGCCAGGCCCCCCACACTCTCGGGTCCCCCCACATTGCAGGGTTTAGTGGTACGGTAGTTACACCCCTGGTTTCAAAAGAGCGTAATGGTGTGAAGTCCAGTGTTAGAAGTCCATATTGTATAAAGTAATGTCTTTATAATGGCTGCTGACTTTACTCAACCAATAAGCAACATCAACAACGTGGCAACATGGCACTGTTTTACAGTACTTGTTTTAAGTGTTCAGAACTTCAATATTCTTTGAAATACTAAAAAACCAATAACATATGTAACGGTTTCCCCCCCCCCCCCAATCTCACATTGGCCCGGGTACTTTAATAACCAACTCCCATTACATGTGTGTTTGGTGGTGCACCTGTAGGCAACAGAACTCCTGAGTCTCCCGCTTGATGTTAGTAGGGGATCTTCAACAGAACAGGTAGCTGAGGTAGTGGGTGCGAGTTCAACTTACATCATGTGCAGCGCCTCCACCTCATCAGGGTCTATGCTTCCGCAGGGAGATGGTCCTGGTGAGGAACTCCTTCTGGTTGGTGCCATCCACTGCTAAGCAACTTCACACTCACACAGTGGGGGTATCGTTAACAAGGTCATCTTTATTGTAGACGGTGATGTAGCAGACTGCCCCATGCAGCTGCCGGCTCTAGCCGCACATCTCTCCGTTCTGTCCCTTTGCCAGGTACGCCCTCCTGAATTGGAGTGGGATTCCCTCTTCTCCTAGGGAGATCCTCTCTGTGCCAGGTCCCTGGACACAGAGTGGCTTAGACAGGCTGATTGGTCAACCTGGACCGCTAGTTACGTCACTAGGGTCACAAAGTGTTCCTACAATCCCTTATGCAGGACAATACAACTTCCTAACAGCTTTCCACTGCTGCTAGAACACACTGTTAAAACACACTATAACTAACTGTGTTGTGCATTATATACTTCAGGAGGCAGGCGCATCCCTGATGTCACTATCCAGGGACTCAGAGCATACAGTCACTCCCCTTCATACATAGGGCACATCACCATTGGATGAGGGAAAACCTTCATAACTACTGCTGGCATACCTGTTCTTACCAGGACTTACTGCCAACAGAGAGGAAAGCAATATACCATTATTATGCATGGCTATACATAAAAAGAAGAAGAGTACCTGAGGAAAAAAGGTTTGGGGTGTATCCCTTTTAAACAGCTGTGTTCAAACTATTTGCACAAACGCTTGCAATAACTGCACAATTCACAAACTGAAATATCACATAATACACACTGCTAAATCATAAACGATTTTTAGGATATTTCAGTGGTATCTATTTTAAGTGCATTCCCTGAAAATGTTTTTTTTTCAACAATATTTCTCTGAAACCTGGAAACTCCTTGATAGTTTCACAGTGATGTAAGTCGTAAGGATAGAAACCTCCTTGATGTTTCATCCAAACGTCTATCACAACGGCTAAATGGGAGTTATGATTTGTTTGGAACATTTGTAGAATTGGCATCGCTCGGAATAATAAATATGCTTCACTGGGAAATAACACTCTAACATAGTTTAAAAGCAGAAGCAACAAGAATTTGATCAACTGTTGAAACTGGTAATCATGGGAATAAATATATTAGTACTTTGCATGTACATAAATGTATTAATGCTTTCCTAAAACCAATAGTCCAAAATGCTAATCTTATTTCCAAAAATACACTCAGACTCTACTGTAGTTCTTGTTTGGATGAGCCAAACATGTGCTTGTTGCAATCACGTTGAATAGTGTACTGTAGCACTTCCCCTGTGTATGTACTTAGCAGTTCTCTATTACACATTTACAGTGATACACCGGACATACTATATGTGCCAGTGTTAATCCACATGGGACCATAAAGCAGTGCTGCTGTGGTTTCATCATGCATGGGGAAGCCCATGTTATGGGTATGCTTCAATATGTGGCTGTAGCTTTCAGAAGATAAATAGCTGCTGGCAAAGACTGATTGTTATTAACGTCTAAATGACCAGCAATGTCATCTCAGGGAACCCATATTTGTTCCAAGGACCAGGTGCATGCAATATACTGCATATTTTGCCCTATCAATAGACTTGCTAGCCCTATCCACCCCAAATAACAATGCTACTTATTATATGTAAGCAGGGCAACTCTGGCAGGCCTGATCAGTGCACAAATACCTGTGAAACCCCCAGCTCCCAATCAAAAACATAAATGTTAGATAGGATATGCTATGAAAACAGAACCCCTAGTGACTTAAAATTAGTTTGTTTTATTTAAACATTTTAAAATGTATTGTGTAGTGCTCAATTATGTAAGCAAATGTACATGCTACTGCAAACAAAATGTTGTGCTATTTCATTTTATTAACCTTCCTTCCTTCATTAATACATAAATGTTGAAAGCAAATCCCTAGGTCTATACATACAATGGACTTATTCTTTAGCTGCATTTAGAAGAGATCTGATTGTGGTGTCCATTAAACAGTATCACCACTCTCCTAATTCCTTTTCACTTCAAGAGAAGCCTGTAGGTAAGGAGTTAATCTGTCATTTAATGAGCTAATGACAATTTATGCTAAAAAATGTGTGAAGAATGAAATAGGATATGCAGCATTTTCAGCCATGAGAAATGTCAGCAAGAGTAGGAAGAATGCACCCTATTTATCTGCTCTCATAACCTATGCCAGTGCTTCAGACACAGATCAGCTAAATGAACAAGGGGGGATTGTATTACTTGGGATAGCCATTTTTTCCATTATTGAAATATTTCCCTAGTGTAGGACAAGGCACTCATGGAATCATTGTTCCTTAGGGAAACAGGGATCCAATGGGAACAGTTGTACGTGTATGCAATGGCAGGCCTCCATGGCTAGGTCAGTTCAGGTCAATGTCCATGTATGCAGTATACAGTGTACAGTGTACAGTATGCAGTATGCAGAAAACAAGCAGTGTTCCAAATAATTATACTTCTTGATTCAAAGATACATTTAAAAAAAAATGCACCTCATGAAACTGCTGATTCCACCCTGTTAACTTTTAATTTCAATATTTAAGTAATAATCAAAGAAGAACAGGGCATAACTGGCCAATAATGCCCTGGCTGGAAGAGTTGAAGGCCCGAGGCGAAACCGAGGGACTTTAACCCAGCCAGGGCATTATTGGCCAGAAATGCCCTGTTCTGAGGGGATTATTACTGTTATAGGCTAAATGTAGGCTTATTTTTAATTTTTCATAAAAAAGATACATTTTTGTAGTCATATTGATTTTTATCAGCATGATTGTCTACATTCTTATGCTTTTACTGCAAGTTTATTAAAAGGAAAATTGTACATAGACACAGCCCCCTCTATACTCTACACACACACACACACACACACACACACACACACACACACACACACACACACACACACACACACACACACACACACACACACACACACACACACACACACACTGCAGCCTTCCCTCTATACACGCAAACACACTCTGCAACACCCTCCTCTATATACACAAACACTTTACAGCCCCCCCCCCCCCCACAAAACACACTGCAACCCTAGTCCACCCTCTACACTCACAAAAAAAACACACACACAGAAGCCCCCCTCTACACACACACACACCAAAACACACTCTGCAGCCCTCCTCCGCCATCTACACCCACCCCCCCCCCCACACACACAGACACACACACACACACACACTGCAGCCCCCCTCTACACCCACAAAACACACTGCAGACACACCAACAAAACAGACTGCTGACCCCTCTACATCCACAAAACACACACCAGCAGCCCCCCTCTACACCCACTGTAGCCCCCTGTAAACCCACACACTGCAGACACACACACACACACACACACACACACACACACACACACACACACAAAACCCTCTGCACCCCTTCTCCATCCACAAAACACACACCAGACACACACAAACCAATAAAACACTCTGTCCCCTCTACATCCACAAAACACACACCAGCAGCCCCCTCTACACCCACTGCAGCCCCCTGTAAACACACACACTGCAGACACACAAACACACATACACACAAAAAACTCTTCACCCCTCCTCCACCCACAAAACACACACCACACACACACAAACCAATAAAACACTCTGTCCCCTCTACATCCACAAAACACACACCAGCAGCCCCCTCTACACCCACTGCAGCCCCCTGTAAACACACACACTGCAGACACACAAACACACATACACACAAAAAACTCTTCACCCCTCCTCCACCCACAAAACACACACCACACACACACAAACCAATAAAACACTCTGTCCCCTCTACATCCACACAAACACACCAGCAGCCTCCTCCCTACACCCACTGCAGCTCCACTATAAACCCACACACTGCAGACACACACACATACCAGCAAAACATTCTGCACCCCTCCTCCACCCAAAAAACACACACTGAAGACACACTGCAGGACCCCCCCCCCCACTACACCCACAAAACACACACACAGCAGACACATACCAACAAAACAGACCCTGTTGCCCCCTCAACACCCACAAAATACACACACAACAATAAAACACTCTGCTGGCCCCCTTTACACCCACAAAACATACAGAAGACACACACAAACCTTTCCCCGCACTCTCCTGTACAGAGCTCTCTGCAGCCAGGATGAGGGAGGAGTCAGTGCCTTGCTGCTGCCTCCTGTCCAATCACCTCCCCTGTCTAAGAGCTAATCTGACTCTTTATGAATGAGAACTGAAAGCTGATTGGCTGAAAAACTTGGCAAGGTGCCAAAAATTCCAGGCCATTACTGATTGGATAATGCCTGGAATTTTAACCAATCAGAGTGCAAGGATTTCAATAATGCCCGGAATTTACCAGCTTTTGCCTATAATATACAGTAAAGAGCTCTGAATAAAAAATATTTTATTAAAATTGGCAAAGAAAAATATAAATCATTCCTTTGTCTAAACACTTTAAAAAAAAAGACTTAAGCTTGCCAAACAATATTTGAAACCTTAGCGTTCTGAAACATATGAAAGCAGTTAGGAAAAAGTGACTGGGTTTTCAGAAATAAAAAAATAGTTTACGACTATAAATGAATGATGGATTATTTTATTTTTTACTGTGAAAAGCCAGTACTGCAACTAGAGATGCAAACTTCATCCGGTTTCATATGTATTAATGGGAGGGATGGCCACGTTTCAGGGGCACAGTTAGACACAGAAGTCATGTGTAACATCCAGTACATTAGAAGGGCGTGCTTGATGATACCCACAAGGAAATACAGAATACTGTTAGCTTCTAAAATATACTCCCATGACACGTGTTTTTTGGCAATCAAGTCCTTGTAATGTGTGAGTGTGCCAAGGTTGAGAGCAGCATTGTTTTAAATGCATTCTCCTGTCCCCTTGAAAAATAAATCTATGACAACTAATATCCTCTATTTTTATACAATGGTGCATTTTTTTGCCAACTAACACCTAGTTAACCATTTGATAGTCATCCAGTCCCATTTACTTGCCTGTTACTAACTTTGCTATAATTGAATAAGATCTATACAAAGATTACCGTCTCTTTATTTACCTGGCATTAGATGACAGATAAGGTGCTGAAATGGAACTCTGTGCTTTACAAAACTACAAGACTAGGTAAATAAAGGAACTCAACATTAATACAATGGTCAGTGACACAAACATAAAAGTAACAATATGAGAGAGGAATCACAGCTTCTACGCTGTTATTGCAATATTCTGCCATAAACAAAGTGACTGTATACATCAAACTACTATTGATACAAAGTACATTATAAAATCTCCAATACCTGAAACAGTAGCTGCAACTCAAGAATTGCTCCTGAATTCTCTTCATATGAATGCAATACAGATGTTTGTTTTAATAAGATCATGTAGCATATTGCACTTTAATTTATCTATGACAAGGGTGGACAAACTTTTCCCCGTGCGCACCCCTGCCTGCTCTCTTCTGCGGCTCGTGCCCCACCCCCTGCTCAGCCCCAACGTCAAATGACGCGTGAGGTCATGTGACTCCGCGGTGCCATTTGATGCCGGGTTACCATGAGGACGCGTTGCTCGACGGTAAGTGTGTTATAGAGCCTCGTGCAGTCCCCCTTTAAAGTCCCCCGACATTTAATTTAAATTTAATTTAAGAGCGCGGGACCTCTATAACTGCCGCGCCCTCCCAGAAATTCTTGTGTCGCCCTAGTTTGCACCCCCCCGATCTATGACATAAAGAGATACCTGACACTGGGCATCTCACCTTCATTCAAACATCTATGAGCACTTCTCAACCAGTAGAATTTTCTGGGGCAGGGTCAGCAAGCACTGGCACAGGTTAGCGCACCTGATCCGGCATTAACCCATTCAAGTCAATGGGCGTTTACGCGTGCTATGTGGTACTTGCGCTTGATGAATCTGCTTGTATGCACCTTTTAAAACTTGTGACTTACTATACTCGAAAAATGGTTAATATTATGTCTATAGATGCAGCGGCCGTTACCCGAACATTTCACGCAGCCGTTTTCGTGAACTCTGCTGAATTCCACTCGGCATTCACTCGTTATTCTTCCGTGAACGCTGCCGTGAATGCCGCCAAATCACACTAGTCACACCTATCCCAATCAAGCAATGTGCCAGCGCCGGCACTAGTATAAACAGAAGTAAACACGCGTCTTAACGCGGGGAAGTTTGAAGAAATCATGCAGCACGACCTGGGTATGCGCAGGAATACAAATCGTGAAATGTTCGGATAACGGCTGCTGCATCTGTATGAATAATAGGAATATGTTGTTATCTCCCTCGGTCACTGCAGGATTTCAACTTCATGTTGCCCTAAAGGTCCATTACCGCCTTTTGCAAAAAAAAAAAATGTCACTTCTAAAGGGTATTTCAGTGCAAGAGTGGGAGGGATGGTCAAAATATTTGACAAGTGAAACTATGCAGTGTGGAACTCCAGCTCAGAGAGTGGAAACAGAAGTTCTGTTTCAAACTTCACTCTGAAAATTGTAGGTGACAACAGCACTATAATGATCACAGATAGATATAACTTGATAATGTAAACTGTTCAGATAGCTTTATAAGAACAGCCTCAATGCAGTTTGTACCGATGAGTTAATAGAGCACAAGAATATAAGAATTAGCCAATAAAAATAAGTTATAATTACTTTCGTTTAGAAGAATTTGCATTACATCACATGTAAAATCAATGATGTTGAGTAAAAAAAAGTGACAAAAAACCTTCCACCATACAGGGTACAGCAAATAAAAGTGATATACATAATATACAAGCATACAATGCTTCCCCTGCAGTCAGGATTTCTGGGTAAGGACATGCAAATGAGCACTCAGTGTATCACTTTTTGCTTCTTGTCCATTTCAACCTGGACCCTATAAGCTTATGACTTCTGTATTACATAGATTTTTTAGTAGAGCCTGGGTTAAAGAAGTGATATATACTGTGGATGCTCATTTGCATGTCATTACCGAGGATCCATTGCTGAAGTGGAAGCATTGTATACTAAGAGAAAATGAGGAAAAGCCAGGTTGCAAACTTGTCTGAGATGTGTGAGTGTACTAACAAGGGGTATTTTTATTTGCTGTATCACATGTAAAGGAATGTGAACAGAAATTAAGTGCGATACTGATTTATACACAATATTGTGGTAATAAAATACTGCCATAATAAAGAAATAACACGGTCTGGAATATCTTGTATTTGAAAAAAAAAAGTGGCCCCAAATTGCTGAGAACAAATACAATTCCCTTATACTGGTGATGCACTCCCCCAGACTCCTCCATAAATTCAATTTGTAAATCTTCTACTCAAAGTGGGGTCGCGACTGGAAACGGGAGTACAAAAAGCACAAATATAGTGTAGTATTTCTGGAATGCGTAGGTGTAAAAAAAAAAAAAAGGAGGGATCACCTATTATTTAATATAGCGTGTGGTAGTTTTTTTCTTCTTAGAACTGACTGTACTTACTATTTGAGGTTTTTTTTTGTGTGTTAGTATCAATATATGTTCCCCATACAAAAACTTTTAAAAGCATAAGAATAATTAAGAGTAATTAATTAATGTAAAGCAAGTAAAGATGTTTAAATATTTAGTTTAAATATTGTCACGTTTGGGCTTCTCTCTAATATGTAACAGCAAACATGTAATTACATTGAAACATTGCAAAATACCTTCAACCACTCACATAACTTATTGACACAAGCAAACAAATCAATCCCCTTTTGCTGACCTTGTATAGACCTCTGGACCATTCTCTATACACATTTAAGGGTCTAGCTGTAGATCTCCTAAAAGTGTTAATGCTCGTCACCACCCATCCAGTGTTTGAAAAGCTCATTATTTCATTTCAGATTCCATCCAATCTTCTTTCCTGCAAATGAATAAATCCCGCTTAAAGCTGCAGTTCAAACAATATTCTACATGTGTTTTTTTTTTTAATAAATCAGTTCTGTACTATGAGAAAATACTTGAAGCATTTAAAAAAACAAAACAAACAAAAAACATTTTTTAACAAGCTTTTTTGTTTCTATAGCTTTTTTGTTTCTATAGCAACCATTTGCAATGTCACATCCCCTTTCTCTTCTGAGACAGGCTCAGACACACCCCATTTTCCCTCCTCTAGCAGTGCACCAATTGTATCTAGTGCCTGCTTAGTCACATGATCTTCCTCACAGAACTTTGCATCTTGGGTACTCTTCTGCAACACTGGCAGTAATTTAGTGAACCCCCGAGCCGAATTTTCGCCGATCGATCACAGGAGAACGGATCGATCGGCAGGTTAGCTAATCACTTGCCATTTCTCCAACTCTTCTACTACATGCTTTGCAACCAGATTTTGAATGCGTCATGTTGCCTCCTCCTGCTCCATGTCACTGGCAAGATCATCTACGTCCTGCTCAGCATAATTGAACTGCAACACCTCAACTTCGGTGCTGTTCTCATCAACTCTAACTGTAACCCATGACATCTCTCTTATGCAATCGAAAAATTCATAGTCGTGCTTCTCTTTCTTTATGCATTCATTTATTTGCACAAAATTACTATTTGACAAACAGTGACGCCTCTCTCAGCGTGCGATAACGGATACATTTCTGCCTGATTCTAATCACAGACGGAATCTTTTTGGTGGCTGCTTTCAAGGTAAGGAATCTGTGTCAGACAACGTGGGCATGGTAGCATGACTGAATTTGTATTCCACTTATCTGTTGTAACTTGGTTCTTCTATTAATCCTGTAGTATCTTTGTTGTTGGCACTTTCTAACATTTGACTGAAGCACAATAACACATTGCTTCAAACGTTCAGACTTTTCCCTTTGTTGTTCCTTTCTCCACACTGACTGAAAAATGCAGGCTGCATTATTCCAGCAATAAAGCTGACAAGCTTTCATCCCTCTGTGGGCAGCCTGTGCCACGATGGTTGTGGAGCGTTTATGGCAATAGGTTTTTCGTTCCATTCTTCCTGGTATATAAGCTCTGGCCTGAGAAATTCTACTTGAAAACATAAATATTGGCTCTTTTCATGCCCCAAAGCGCTTTCTGCTTTATCTAATGCTAGCTGTACTTCTGACTTTTCTTCTTCCACTTGTTTCTTTACCTTTTCTACTTTGTGGGGCTTCTCATTTATTTCACTGAAATCTCTTTCAGATTTCTTTACTCTCTTGTTACATTCTCTAAAATACCTAAGACCTTTTCATAGGCATCCTTCAATTTACACATTCTGAGAGACCTTAAGCCTTGTGCTGAGACTGCGGACCTCCTTCTGAGAGACTTCACGCCTTGCCTGTGCCTCCTAATAGTTCCGCTTCCAGTCAGCAATGACTTGGTCGATGAGACTGGTTCTTGGCAGCACCAGGGTAAAATATAACTGTTGCAGTCAACAGGTTTATAGAATGTTTTAGTTTTTACTGTTCCTTCTTCTATGTAAATGCACAGATCAAAAAATTCCATTTTTTCCAAACTAAAGTTGCTTGCAAATTTTATATTCCAATTGTTGGAATTAATATCTACGTAAAAGTTAACCAAATTTTCCTGACCGCCTCTCCAAACAAATATGATGTCATCAATAAAAAAGATAAAAGATTTATTGATGACATTATATTTTACCTTTCAGTAACCACCATAATAGATGGTTAAACAACACCCCTAATGGAGAGTTTAAACGTATAAGACGTAATTGCACAGACAAAAATATATTATTGGAACAGTCTAAAACATTAATGCAAAAATGTAAAGATAGAAAATATAAAGATACTTTAATACCAGAAGCAAAAATACAAGCACTGAATGGAAATAGAGCAAATCTGATAAGTAATAAAAAATAAAAAACAATATAAGGATAATGCAGTAACTTTTACTGCACAATTCAATACAGTAGTAGATAGGTGAGAGAGAGAGCCCAATTTAGCACTCAGGTTCACGCTCTGAAGATAAGTGAATGGTTTAAAACATAATCTTTATTAATAACAATATATATTAAAAAATGGTTGATAGAACGATGTACTGAAGGTAGGTAGATCCTGAATAAAATAGCCGTGTTGGCTCCGGATCAAGCTTATAAACGTACCAGAAGTTTTAATAAATGGCTGGTATCATGTTAACACAGAATTCCTGATGTGGACCTGTGTGGAGAGTGAGTACTCCAGGTGTGTCCGGTTATGTATTGAGTCTACAAGTCACAAAGTTGGTATCTCAATCCTAATAGGTGATAGTAGATGTGACTTATAGCAACTAACATACATAAAGAGCAAATAAACTATGTACATCAGTTGTAAGTTATTCATACAGTTATGCTCCCCTGTGAGGTCTGTATATCCACATTAGCGTCAGAATGACCCCAGGTGACCCACTGAGAATGATATCCAGGGGTGTAATGACCTATATAACCTGCGTAGTGCTAGTCATAGGTAAGTAGCTTGACTAATATCCTGGGGGGTACGATGGGGTTCCAATACAGGAGACACTATTTGTGGGAGACAGACTAGTACCATATACTTATATCAGAGGGTGAGATAGTAGCAGAGACTGAATGGTAAACCTCCTTGATGCTGTGTAAAGTGACAAGCACAGCAAGGCAGCTACAGTGTTGCTACAAGTGAGGTTTCTCAGGGCATAATCGTATCGGAACACTGTCCCTATAAACACTGATAAACGAGGATGAGGGTGACCATCGGGGCACTTATATCCTATATATATCTGCACGAGCAGACTGCCGCATCAACTCGCGGTGTTGGTATCATGCGGAGGCAGTAACTGATCTGCGCGTGCACGTGTCTGGAATGAGCCGACGCGCGCGTTTCGCGAGAGCTTTGTCAAGGCGAATGGCAAGTATCACTCGATCACAGTATCACAGTATCACAGTGATACTTACCATTCGCCTTGACAAAGCTCTCGCGAAAAGCGCGCGTCGGCTCATTCCAGACACGTGCACGCGCAGATCAGTTACTGCCTCCGCATGATACCAACACCGCGAGTTGATGCGGCAGTCTGCTCGTGCAGATATATATAGGATATAAGTGCCCCGATGGTCACCCTCATTCTCGTTTATCAGTGTTTACAGGGACAGTGTTCCGATACGATTATGCCCTGAGAAACCTCACTTGTAGCAACACTGTAGCTGCCTTGCTGTGCTTGTCACTTTACACAGCATCAAGGAGGTTTACCATTCAGTCTCTGCTACTATCTCATCCTCTGATATAAGTATATGGTACTAGTCTGTCTCCCACAAATAGTGTCTCCTGTATTGGAACCCCATCGTACCCCCCAGGATATTAGTCAAGCTACTTACCTATGACTAGCACTACGCAGGTTATATAGGTCATTACACCCCTGGATATCATTCTCAGTGGGTCACCTGGGGTCATTCTGACGCTAATGTGGATATACAGACCTACACAGGGGAGCATAACTGTATGAATAAATTACAACTGATGTACATAGTTTATTTGCTCTTTATGTATGTTAGTTTCTATAAGTCACATCTACTATCACCTATTAGGATTGAGATACCAACTTTGTGACTTGTAGACTCAGTACATAACCGGACACACCTGGAGTACTCACTCTCCACACAGGTCCACATCAGGAATTCTGTGTTAACATGATAGTAGCCGTTTATTAAAACTTCTGGTACGTTTATAAGCTTGATCCGGAGCCAACACGGCTATTTTATTCAGGATCTACCTACCTTCAGTACGTCGTTCTATCAACCATTTTTTAATATATATTGTTATTAATAAAGATTATGTTTTAAACCATTCACTTATCTTCAGAGCGTGAACCTGAGTGCTAAATTGGGCTCTCTCTCTCACCTATCTACTACTGTATACACCCAAAGCACCGTTCACAACATCATCCAATTGTGGCTGCAGCAGGGGCTCCCCTATTATCCCAAAGCAATTCAATACAGAACATAGAGACAGAATAAATTCTCAAAAAACATCACCATATTTTACAAGAAGATCCCCTTCTAAAAATGTGTTTAATTGAAAGACCAAAAATGATTTATACTAAAGCAGGAAATATCAAAAAAAGAATATCACCAAGTATCCCAAAGATGGAAACAATAGAAGGGAATTGGTTAAATAAAAAACTGCCTGAAGGTTTCTTCAAATGTGGAACTTGTAAATATGGTAAAAATGGAAAAGAATTTGTGTCAAAATAAACTGGCGAAAATGTTAAAATAAAAAAGTTTATATAACGCAATAGTAGAGGAGTTATCTATCTCCTAACATGTCCTTGCGACCAACAATATGTTGGTCGTACAAAAAGATGCCCCAAACAGCGTATTGGAGAGCACTGCCTCAATACCTTACACAGGACTTGAGACACAAAGTGTAAAGTCTCTCAAGTTATTTTAAGAACATCACAACAGTAACCCAGAAGGAATAACCTTCATGGGCATAGATAAAATTGAATTGGACAAAAGGGGAGGAGATCTAGTTCAGAAAATCTCGCAAAAAGAGACAATGTTGATACACAAATTAAGAACTCTAACCCCTAGAGGTTTAAATATAAACATTGATTTCAGTTGTTTTTTGACCTAAAGGAATAAAATTCCACTTGACTTACCGTTTGGTAGCAAGACTGTAATTGACATCTAATTAATCAATTTAGGAATTGCATTATGCAAAAAAATTGATCTTTAAATTGAACTTCAACTCCCATCATTTTACTTCAACTTCCATCATTAGAAAAATGGTGGGATAAGCTTGCATGTCTCCTTTTGTTTTCCAATATTACATTAATGTTGGGCAACATGGGAGACACTATTCCACATTGGGTGTCTGATACTTTATAGCGATCTACATTAAAAAAAAACTCATTATAGTATCAACTTTCATGAAAATATGGTGGTGAGAAACTTATATGTCTTCTTTATTCATTCTCCATTCATATGCCAATATCAGGCAGTATAAGCAACATCATGTTATTCCAGGTGTCTGACAACATTCTAAAACCCTATTATAGTTTAAATTAGGTGATGATTTAATTAAATACCAACTTAACCCATAAGAAGCAGATCTGTGGATACTTTTAACCATACACAATATATGATGTATATATTTGTATGCATTTTTATGTTATACTGTGTTTGTAAATTGTAGTATGTATAGAGTCCTCCTATAAATTGTCAAAATGTCAACTTGTTCACATTTTCCTCGATCCGTGCACCATACCTGTAAAGCATATAATTAAAGTTAATTGCAGAGAAGCGGTAGACAGGGTTACAAATAGGAGGGAACATGAGGACTTACCAAACATACCCTTGAGGAAGAAGTAACTCCTTCGAAATGCGTAGGGTTGCTGGGGGACCAGTATCAGAAGCACAGTGAATCACCAGAGGCGACGACTGCTGGAATGGCGAGAGCTGCGGTAGACGGAGACGATTCAAGTGACAAGAGCTGGTCATTTTCTCTAATACTCATCTATCTATGTGAGTGTAAATCTGATGTACACCTGATTTTTTCACATAAAGAAAAAGGCTTCGGAACTCATCTGTGGCTGTGTTGGAGCAGAGGAGTAAAAATGTGTGCCTGGGGTCAGGCACTTACACGTACGTAAGTGCATACCTCACCAACATAATCTTTTCATGTTGCATTAACTTGCTTCACTATTGTATTTTTTATTTTCTCTTTTTATTTTTGGTGGTGCGCTGAATTTTCCTGGATCTTACTTTGCATCTCACTTGGTTTTATGCTGTGGCTCCAGCCCAGACCATATTCTAAGAAGCCTCTGGAGATTCTACCCTTTTCGGGATGAATCTTCCAGTCACTTTGGCCAGCAGAACATTTTGGACAGCAGGCATCTCACAAACCATGTGTCTTGGCACCTCTCCAACACACACTTTCCCGATGTCTTAGTTTCATCTTTAACTTTTTCTACAAGTTCCTCTGTAAGCAAACTACCTGCTTTCTTTTTCTTTCCCTTTTCTTTGGTAGATTTTGACACATAAGCAGCACTCTGCACACACTCATTGTTAGAAGTTCCTGTACTTTTCCTGTGCCGACACCGCGTTGCTTGCTGTTGCAGTTGCTGGAAACACTGTTCCAGTTGCTGATGCTCTGTAGCCTGGTTTGCCTCAAACTCCTTTATGTTGTAACATTACTGCTCCGTTGACCGGGCTCATCACACTACAAACATTATGGGGATTTTGCTAGTCTCTAGTTCCATGGAATCTATCACCAGCGCATCATCTTCCTGCAACTTTCATTTGGGGAATGCAGCAGCCTAGTCTTCAATGAACAACCAGTTCAAAAACATTTCCTTGGCCATTCCTGGTGAATTTTCAGGTGTGTTCTTTACACTGACCACAGGAGGTGCTATCCCACTTCTAAAATCATATGTAGAACAGTGACCTTGTGCTTGTCAGTAAGGGACTCTTACATGACTTATTTCACAGAATAACATTTAGGGAGACAAGGAAAAAAATCTTCTCATCACTTAAAGGGATAGTGCAACATCAAGCTTGTTTCAGTTCTTTCTTCTCCCAGACTTGTGAAATAGCTTTAAAGGCACTTAAAGCACAAGTACGACATCAAACTTGTTTCAGTACTTACTTTATCTTTGTAGGCAAGACCAACTCCATCCCAGGCACATTCTCTGGGAGGTGAATTGCTCCTTTTCTTGCAGGATGTGGAGTCCTGCAGTTCCCAGGAAGATTCCTCTGGGCAACTTGAGCCTTTATCTTGATTACAGGCAGTTAAGCCCTGTAGTTCCCAGGAATATGTATGTACGTCTTTATTTATATACAGTAGCACCATTAATGTACACCGCGCTACGCAGTAGTAATACACGTGACAATCATATAAATAACAAATAATACAAATAATAGATCATGGGAATAAGTGCTTCAGACAAATATGTAACATTGTGGAAGGGGAGTCCCTGATCTGAAGAGCTTACAATCTAATTGGTAGGAAAAAAGTACAGCGACAGTAGGAGGGCATTCTGGTAAGTGTGTCTGCAGGGGATCAAGCTTTATGTATCATGTGTATAGTATTAGCCACAGTGCTACTCATATTCTTCTTTAAGCAGTTGTGTCTTAAGGGGGGTCTTAAAGGTGAATAGAGAGGGTGCTAGTCGGGTATTGAGGGGAAGGGCACTCCAGAGGTGTGGGGCTGTTAGTGAAAAAGGTTTAAGGCGGGAGAGGGCTTTAGATACAAAGGGAGTAGAGAGAAGACATCCTTAAGCAGAATGCAAGAGTCAGGATGGTACATAGCGAGAAATTAGGGCTGAGATGTAACGAGGGGCAGGAGTGTAAAGCTTTAAAAGTGAAGAGGATAATTGAGAGCGCGATGCATCATTTGATGGGAAGCCAGGAGAGGGATTTCAGCAGGGGAGATGCTGAGAGATTTAGGAAAAAGTAGAGTGATTCTGGCAGCAGGATTAAGGATAGATTGTAGGGGAGACAGGTGAGAGACAGGAAGGCCGGACAGCAGGAGGTTGCAGTAATGGAGACGGGAGAGAATGAGGGCCTGAGTCAAAGTTTTAGCAGTCGAGTAACAGAGGAAAGGGCGTATCTTTGTAACATTGTGGAAGTAAAAGCGACAGGTTTTAGATACGGTTTAGATGTATAGGGAGAATGTGAAAGAGGAGTCCAGTGTGACTTTTAGGCAGCATGCTTGGGCTACTGGGTGAATGATCGTAGTTCCAACAGTAATGTGGAAGGAGGTAGTAGGGCCAGGTTTGGGAGGAAGTATGAGGAGCTCTGTTTTTGCCATGTTAAGTTTAAGTCGGCGGAGGGCCATCCAGGATGATATCGCAGAGAGACATTCAGAAACTTTGGTCTGTACAGCAGGTGAAAGGTCAGGGATTGAAAAGTAAATTTGAGTGTTGTCAACATAGAGATGATATTTAAACCCAAGAGATGTGATTAGGTCACCTAGAGAAAGTGTATACAGAGAAAAAGTCCCAGGACAGAGCCCTGGGATACTCCCAGAGAGTGATCGATAGAGGAGGAGGTGTTAGCAAAAAAGACTCTGAAGGTATGATAGGAGAGGTAGGAGGAGATCCAGGATAGAGCTTTGTTACGAATATGAAGAGTATGGAGAATGTGAAGGAGAAGAGCAAGCTCCATGGTGTCAAATGCTGCAGAGAGGTCCAGTAATATGAGCAGAGTATAATGACCTCTATCTTTGGCAGCATGGAGGTCATTAGTTATTTTAGTGAGGGCTGTTTCAGTTGAGTGAGCAGTGCAGAAGCCAGATTGTAGAGGGCCTAGGAGAGAATAGGTGTTGAGAAAATGGAGCAAAAGAGAGAATACAAGACGTTCAATGAATTTAGAGACAAAAGGCAGGAGGGAGACAGGTTGATAGTTAGAAAGACAGGTGGTCAAGCTTGCTGTTTTTGAGTAATGATATAACTGTTGCATGTTTGAAGGAGGAGGGAAAGGTACCAGAGTAGAGGGAGGAGTTAAAAAGCTGTGTGAGAATAGGGATTATAGTAGGAGCAAAAGGTTTTAGGAGATGGGAGGGAATGGGGTCAAGAGGGCAGGTGGTAGAGAGAGAAGAGGAGATCAGCAGTGACACATCCTCTGAGACAGTGGAAAAAGAGTCAAGGAAAGCAGGAGGAGAGTTAGGAAGCGGTGTAGGATGGGAGGAGGAAACAGATGGGATGTTCTGATATATGGATTCCACCTTTTCCTTAAAATGTCAGCAAAGTCCTGAGGTGAGATAGCGGAAGAAGAAGAGGCAGCTGAGAGTGGTCTGAGCAGAGAATCAAAGACTGAGAAGAGTCAGCGGGGGTTAGACTTGTGCGTGCTGATTAGTGAAGAAAAGCAGGTTTGTTTAGCCTAAGAGAGGGCCCAGTTTAAACAGGACAGCATAGATTTGTAGTGAAGGAAGTCTGCGGGATTGTGAGATTTCCTCCAGAGGCGTTCAGAGGAATGAGTGGAGGAACGCAGAATGCATGTGTGGGAATTTAGCAAGGGTCTGGGGTTAGAACGGTGAAGACGGCAGAGAGAAAGTGGGGCATGTAGATCAAGAGAGGAGGATAAGGCAGAGTTTTAGTTCTTGACCAGGTTGTCACCTTTTCTCAGTCTGCAAAAGGGGCATGCGCCAACCTGGCACCTTTGCCTCTTTACATACTGAGCTCCCCCACTGCCCAGACTCCACAGAGTCTGGCGTTGGGCAAATGGTTGCCGGATAGCCTTGTGTTAGCCCAGGATGTGGGTACTCAGGCAGGACTGCAGTACTCCTCCTGTTCTAACACCTTGGCATCCCTGAGTCTTTCAAGTACGGACTCCGCACAGACACAGAGGAACCATGCTTGGTTGCCATCTGGACTGGCCGGAATCCATGACTTAGAAGATCCTCAGTTCATATACAGGTTACCAATATATATATATATACACACATTAAACTATAACCATTTAATAAAATATATTGTAAAAGTTATGGGTTCCTATTCTGGTGTCTGGAATGGAGTGAGTGTATATATTCCCTACAATCACGAGCCTCATTTTTGGCACACGTGAGAAATAACTATTAAAACTTTTAGATACTTTAAAACCTGCTCAGCTTTATAACCTAGCTAGAGCAGCCCCTGAACCCCTATACTAGGTTCAATGTACCTGGGTATGTGTATGGGTATCTCTGCTATACTGGGGAACCCTACTACACTAGAGACTCTGTGTATGGCCACAGATAGAGTTTAACCCCTTCATACCCATTTACCTTGTCTGGAAGATGCTGCAGCAGGGATCCTGGCAGTGAGTCGCAAGAACGTTTTCAGAGTCAGAGTTTGGCGGAGTAATGTGCTTGGCTGTATCCGAGAATCTCACTCAATCCCCTGATACAACTTTTGGGATATCCCCTAACTTTGGAACCCCGATACATAGCCAATTTTTGTAAAGACTTTCTCCGAAAAACCCACCGGGAAACTTACTGCCTAGAAATCTCCTGATCCCAGCACCCCAGTAAAGGCAAAAGTCACAAAAATCTTTATTGTCGCAAAATTAGTATGCAGTTGTAGTAAAACATTTTTGACACATGGGTCCCAGAGCTGACACTCTAAGACCCTAACACACGGTTCAGGTTTAACCTAGTGGGCTTGACCTTTATTGATGAGCCTGGTTAACCCCTTCACGTCACAATATATATATATATATATATATATATATATATATATATATATATATATATATATATATAGCAACTATAAATATTACTGTATGTTCATTTGCATGTCTTAGACAGGTCTGCAACCCTGTCTTTCCCCATTGTCACCCAGCATACAGCGCTTCCACTGCAGCAAGGGATTCTGGGAAATGACATGCAAATGAGCACTCAGTGCCACCTTTTGTCTCAAGCTTGTATTACACGAGCCAATCCTCAAGCCAATGCATGCTGTTTTAAACACAGCTTTTAGACAGAGGCTGGGATGAGATGCAAAGCCATTAGACCCACTCACATACATGTTTCAACCTTGATGGGTGTCATCAGTGTGAGGCTGGTCTTAATGGCTAGCAGGTTTGAGACTAGACTAGGTAATAACCACTGTCATTAAGGTTATGGTATATATATCACATTTCCTCTGGTAAATTGATTTTTGTAGATTATTTTTGGTTTTGCTCAGAAACCACATACTAGTTTTGTTTTGCAGTTTTGATATGTGTGTATGAGCATGTATTTATACACACCTATATCCTGTGAAATTTAATATATTTTATTTTTCTAATAAACTGTTAAAATAAATGATGAAAAATAATATTTTTATGACTAGAACGCTGAGTGCTGATTCCCTTTTTGTATAAAATTTACATGTAGCCAAACTTACTTTTCATTGAGCCATGGGCTAAAAAACAAAAGGCAGTGACTCTGGGGAAGATGGAAACTGAGGCTGCCCATAATAGGGTCCATTCTCACAGTATGTATCAGACTACCCACCACATCAATCCCTGCTGCTTGGGGATGCCACATTAGCTTTAGGCCATGATTATACCAAAAATCACGCGCGCTTGAAAAACAAAATAAAACAAACCAGTACGAGTGCCCATACCAAGCACGACGTAAGCGCCGCGACGTACTGCAAAGTGTTTGTCTCCTCAAGTAATTTTATATTTTGTTATTCGCACACGATGGCCGCATTGCGTGATTTGCATGGCCAATCACAGTGCATCATCAACCAACCAATCTGCCCAAGTCCCCCTGCAGTAGCGTTACAAATCTCTTTGGCATGTTCACATGTAGCACGGCAACGTCGCTATGATGACATCACCGGATCGCTTTGCAGCTCTGAAGTTTTTGGTATAATTAAGGCCTTGGTCTTGCTACTGTACATCTGTATTAAAAAACAAAATAGCAGTATGAGCACTACGTAACTATATGGTATAGGAAACGTCCCCTTATTTACATTCATCTGCAAATGTTTTGCAGATCACCACTATCTGTCCCTTTCTCCCACAGTGAGATAAAAAGTAAATCCTGTCCGTATTTTCTTAAATAACAGAAAATATTTTTAGCTATGATTGACACCATTGCAAATCAATAACTTGTAATACTACTGTTGTACTTCTTGGTTATTCCCTTGGGGGGAAAATGTGTGCAAAGTATGACTGCCTGACCAATTGACAGTAAAGATTCATGGATTATTTCGTTGATTGACTATAATGATTTCATTTCAACTATTCACGGAGCAGGGAGTCTTACAGTTTTACCTGTGAGCCAAACATTGGTGAATTATTTCTCACAGTTTGGTTTTAACACATCTACCCACATTGTGGCTATAAAGAAAGAGACTCTCCCTTTCCCTATTAACCACAGGATATGCCCTTAGACTGTAAACTACTGTTTTCCACCCCACGTAGTTGTATAGCGGACATAATATTTTTTTACTCTGTAAGGAAAACCCTTGTCATTATCATTTACACTGACCCATACATCGACTTGAAAATGTTCCATTTGTGTTAACTCACGGGCTTTCCTGAAAATAACTTAATTACGGGTGGCTGTATTAGTGTTCCAGTTCTGAACCTAACTTTAAGCCAAGAGTATCAATCATTCTCCAGTTTATGATGTTTTCAATAGACTAAATATTTACTGGGAACCCAGAAGAGCCACTAGACACACACACGAGAGGACCAGTTATACTATTAAGCATTTCAGAGTTCAACATCTGTCCAACAATTTAATTTAAGCACACATCAGTAAATAAAATTACACCACTGGGTACACTTAACCCCTTTATGTACAGTGTATGTTAATGTTAAGGTAGCTCTGCATAAAATGGGAGAAACCTCCTCTTCTGTCAACATCACCAAAATTACATAAAAAAACATGTGATCGCTCAGGAGTAATCAAATGGTCATTCAAAAGGTTCCCATTCATTGAAACTTGCTAGATAAGGTAGGCATCGTTTTTGATGTCTATCTCTGTTTCATTTATTTTCATCTTTGTAAAGATGAGACATTTATTGAACATCACTTTGGTCTTGCTGAGATTCATATGGAGGTCCACATTCTTACTTGCTTCGGCTAGCTCTCTGATTTGTTGCTGGAGGTCTTTTATAATGTACAATACTTGTGGCAAAAATAACAATGTAATCTGGAAAGCGTAGGCAACTCAAGTTTCACAATTGATTTTGTTTTCCTTTTTTGTTCCCAATGAATTGTCTTCAACAATTCTTCAAGTGTTGCTGTGAAAATCTTTAATAATATGCCTGCCGCACTCCCTTGCTGATCCTATTGTGTTTGTATCTTCATGTACTGTAATTTAATGGGTGATGTGGCATTCTTGGAAATGTATCTTATAATATCAATGTGCTTCTTTAACATATTGGGGGATATTCTAGTAGATGCAATTTTGTCTGTGTAAAACTGCAGTTTGACATTGTCATACATTGCTGTTTAAAACCAGCCAAAAATGTGTATTCTGTATTACAAATCACATTGTTTAAACACATCTATAAAAAGTGACAAACCGCATGGTTAAACCATCAACCAGTTGGGATTGTGCTTGCTTTTGAAGCAGAATGACTTGAAGATGGTGCTAGCTCCCTCCAGAGCCTGAAATAGTGATTTTGCGTGGTGGTTGTCAGGGGCCGGGTGGCCAGTGGGGAAGACAATTGCCCCCTTGGGTTGGTCCTATTTCAGTCAGCATGGGTGAGGCACAGTCTTTTCTGTGCAGCGGCCGGTACTTGTCTTCAAGCCCAAAGCCAACTGCAGGTCAGGCCGGTCCCGATAAGAAGCTGGGGAGGAGCAGTTGGTTGGGGTTGGCACTATGGAGCTTGGAGGAGGGTCTTCACTCAGGGCTGCTGCTCTTTGAAATGTGAGGCTGGAAGGGACATCCCACTGATGAAGGGGACAGGGATGCTACATGAAGTCGGTAAGGCAGTTTGTGTGCTGGAGCAGGTCAGTGTGTCTGGAGTATGTGTATATATTGTGTGTGTTTGTGTGTCTTATTTGTGTGTATGTTGCATACAGTATACAGCCCTATCCCCCCCGCCTCCCCCCTCTGGGAGAGCCACTCTATTGCTACTGTGTGGTGCTGAGGCATACCTGTAGGTTCAGGACAGCTGAGCTGATCTGCGGTGTAGTGGAGATCAGGACAGGCTTAGATTCTTCTCTGAGATCTCATGGTGCGTAGCGCCTCCAGCAGTAGTGGGCTCCATGGAGTTCGGAGGTCAGCCTCCACTATTGCACTCTTTCTCCCCCTGCCCAAGGACTGATACTCAGACAGAGGTATATGCTGAACAGGATCTTTATTGGGGACATCCACTGCAGATCTTCTCACAGCGATGCAAGGTCTCAGAGGCTCCATACCTCTAGATGGTGCTTTGCCCCTGGTAGTATAGGACATAGGTGGCTGAATCTGATGTTCCTCCAACCCACAGGTTGAAGGTGAGCACGCTCATCCCGCCATGGGAGAGTCTGACAGCTCTACTGCTTCCTCTCTCTTCCAGAGCAGGAACAGGACTGACTCTAAATTTGGCATTCCCCTAATTAGGGCAGAAGGAGCAGGCTCATGGTCTATACCTATCACTGATAGGCTTACACAGGCCATGAGTCACCACCCTACTCCTATCCATCATAGAGGAACATGGGTGGCGGCGGAAACCCATAGAATTAACCACGTACAGCCTGCAGCTAGCAGGACTTACATAACAGGGGGGAAAGATAGGCAGAATTACATACGCTGTTACAAGTACATTTAGTGATTGTATATACAGATGCAGCGGCCATTATTCGGACATTTCACGGAGCCGTTTTCGTGTGCTCTGCTGTATTCCATGCGGCATTCACGTGGACAATCACACCAGGCACACGTGTTTATCGCGGTTGCTTTGTTTGAATTTCATGGATTCTGTTTCTTTGGGGAAAATTCTTCACGTATCCGTGGCAGAAATGAATGGATTGTAATGTGTACAGTACTGTGCTACGGTGTCAATTTCAAGTGTTTAAAAACCAGAACACTAAAATGCCCATTTTCTGCACTCCTGTCTTAAGGTGGTATGGTTGGAAGAAATCACGCGCTATGACATGGGTATTCCGAGGTATACAACGCGTGAAGTGTTCGAATAACGGCCGCTGCATCTGTATATATATCTATTGATCTATGTATGTAATGTGTACTTATATGTACGTACGTACACAATGTGTGTGTAAGTATATGTGTGTTGTGAGTAAATACTGTGTACATATACTGTATTAATAAAGTGATTGTTTATTTTCTGCTACACCAGAGTGCTTGTTTTGGGGTTATTTTGTTTACTCCTTAGCACTGTCATAGGTATTATTATTAATAGTGTACCATATTTTCTCTGAGTTTTTTCTTGAGTGGTATTTCTTATATTTTTCACATACATTCTACACTATATATATTTATAAATCATTGTAGATGGACACCGAGCTGTACAGAAAATACCAGCATCTCAGTGTCCATCTACAATGCTATTAGATTACCAGTTTACCAAGGACGACTCAAGCCTACTAAGGCACTTACTGTACTCATTAAGAGTGTGGCCATTTTGGCTTATATACATATAGACAGGCAGACAGAGTCAGTTATAGAGCAGTTGGCACACCATATACTCCAAAAAATGCCAGATGCTAGTCCCATATGCATAAATAAAAAATATTTACCAGATCATGATCCAATTATGAAGAGACAGCACACTGATGTACACTGATGTAAAGATCCAAAAGATATGTACACGGCAACCAACTTTTCGGTCCACAGAGAGGGACCGTCCTCAGGGTTGTGCAGGAAGTCTCCACAGGGTTTAACACCGTCCGCATATACAGATTTCAATACATTCTATCTCTGTGGTTCCAGCTGACGGGCGCGCATTATATGTTAATCCTGAATCAGTCATATTGGATTTCTCCCACAGTAGTAGAGGGACATTTACACCTACTTTCTGTTTTTCACTCATTCCTGCTGCTAGAGTTAACCCCCGCCTTTCTTCGTTGCATTGTTTACATGCAACTGCACATTTGTCAATTGACATTCAATTGATCCTCAGAGACATTTAGCCCTCCAGGCTTTTATCTATCAATTCATGGTATCAGCTCCACTGGTTTGACTTTTTATTTCTGTATGTTTATTGTGTTTTATATTTTATATTGCTAGCGGACCTTGTTGTCCATATTTTAATAAATTGTTCATAATACTCTATATGCACTAGGAGTGTGCGCTCTTCATTTTTCTGTTGTTTTAAGTGTATTGGGATTACTGTAGTGTATCCTGAAGAGCAGCATCTCCCATGTTATATGCACATTTCATTCTAGTTATCAGTGATTTACACCCTAGTAATCCTTCAGTTATTTATTGTTGAACTTTCACACCTTTGTACCATCATCCAATCAATATTTGTATTAGTATAATATATATATGTAGATGGATGTCCTTAGCACTCCAAACAGTTATTTTATTTTATCCATAGCAACATCTAATTGTAATGAAAGGCATAAAAATATTGTATAAGTGTTTGATTCCAAAAAGTATGGAAAAGGTGCAATGTTGGAGAAAAAAAGAACAATTAAAGTGGAGTGTTTCGTTTGTTATAATACCAATACTGCTACTACTACTACTACTACTACTACTACTACTACTAATACTAATACGTCTATTGACACCAAACACCACAAAAGTGTTTTTGAACTTGTGGGACTGGAAGATAAGATGAGTTTACAAGATCACAATGACAGGCAGTGTTTGCTAAGCAAGCTTCCTACTTTGGAGGCCAGCACTTAAACTCAAGTCGACTCTCCTTCACAGATACGGATCACTTTCCAAATAACCAAGACATACATAGCACTAAAACAGCAAACCATATTATAATATGTCTGTGACCTGTTTAACATTCGGGGACAGATGTGAAGATGTGCCACTTTATTATCCTTTTCACTTTGGCAGTAGGTTAAGCGTACTCACATCCCAGTTGATGCCACATGAATTTATACAGGATCATAAACACAATAGTCAAGTTAGCCAATTTGCTTATTTTATAGGAACTGCCTTGAGTAAGATAATGCTAAATAATTTACAACTTTGTCATGCTTAAAAAAACTTCCTGAATACCAGTAAAGCTTTGCAACCTAAACATTAATACAATGTAGAAAAGTAAGGATATGCTAGTCATTGATATATGATCCATTATATAAAGCACATTTGGAAGTTTTGTCTTATATTGTGGCTGGTGTAGTTCCGTCATAGAATATTGCCTTATATAAAACCTTTCTCCTCAGCTGATGTGTTCATCATAAGTGTGTGAATATATGGCAGCTGTTTAAACATTCTAAGCTACGTGTGAAAATGTCTGTATGGTTTATATCTTCAATGTTTGCCATTGAACTCTAGACCAATTATAAAATAGCTGGCACCCTTCTGTGTTGTATCTGAGTTGTGTGATACTTTCTGCCCCGGCTTACGTAATAAACTGTCCACTTGTACACATGTGCATGCATTCATATCCAAAAGGATATGGCAGTTGACTTAATGAGAGAGTCATACTTGGGCTTACTTACGCACTCTATAAATAGAAAGCCTTAGGGTAGGGTAGGCTTCTATAAAGCAGAAAAGTTTCAAATAGCAAGCAAAATATGCAGGTTATTTTCCAGAACAATAATTATATTATGGTAATGCTATTTTTCTAATTGTCAAAGTCGCTGTGCATTTTTATTGAGATAATGCCGCCGGTATATAAATCCCGGACTGCCAGCAAGTCGATGTCTATACCATCATGGGTCTGAATATGAATAAGATCGTCCTTAATCATCTAAGATTGTTTTTTTAGTCAGAAAGTGAATGAGATGTCAGTGTTCCGTAATTAACATGCCCAAATACAGTCACGTTACTTTAGTGGCACAACATTCTTTACAAGTGTTTTATGCTATATGACACAGCTCAGACTGGCCCCCGTAAATAACATTCGGCTGTGGCATCCATTTGGCCTTTAAGGTCCCAACTAGACAATTCTGCCATAATGAACAGGAGACATCCAAATAATGTGGTAAACTTGGGAGGCTGAATCTTCCATGGCAGTCTGTGTGTGAGTGTGGCTGCGGGGTCAGTCTACCCTCTGTGTCAGTCAGTGTCATACTATATGAGTGAAGTTGTTACTGCTTTACCCTGTAGTTTAGAGCTGCTGGGAATGTCTAACACACAGTCTTTACATTTGGGGGGAATTCATGAGGCTCTAATAAGTGGTATTTCAAGACATCAGTGAGAGCCAAAACGTCGATTTTTGCTAATAAACCTTTTTATTTTTTACTACACGACCTGATGGTCTATTTCCTCTCCCTCTATGTATAAATACAGTACAAGAAGAAAGAAATTGGGTACCCTCACTGGATTTAAGTAACTGCCTCAAGTGTACATAGATAATCCCCCACGGGGGAGACCTACAATACAGGACACATCCTCCTAAATAGCACAACAAGTTAACTCAAGGTTAATAAAAAGAGCCCAGTTAGCTGCACTCAAAGTATTTTTAACAGCTAAAATAGCCTGGGATACCTGTTGTCCCACTAGGTGGAGTATAATAACTCCTGCCTAACGACACACTAGAGTGAGTATAATCTCACAAAACAAAACAAAAATTAAGAAATGTTATTGATTACATCAGTGTCGACATAAAACATCTATACATGACACACAGAATGCTAAAATCTCCTATGTTGCGATTCGTGACAGAACCAGACTGAAAAATAGCTAGTATGGAGATGTCTATTAGGGTGGTATGCAATAACACAAATTGTAACTCGGTATAATACCAGTTGCTGATCCAAACCCACGGATATATAATATATATACAGATGGTACTTGTTAGTGTCTACAAGTCTATAACTAATATCAGTCTACGTCAATAGACCTAGTGGGTAATATGTAGTAGGAGCTTAATATGTAATTGGAGCTCAGACCAAATGTGACCAGTGTTAATGTAAGCACACTCATATTGAGTACCTAATTAGTCCATAATGAATACTGTATATGATGACACTCAAAATGAATTTAATGGTGTAGTATAGAGTCTGCGAGGTAGATAGCGTTGCTAAGCATAATGTAATTCATATGTGGCAACATAGATCTTCATTACAATTTGTGTTATTGCATACCACCCTAATAGATGTCTCCATACTAGCTATTTTTCAGTCTGTTTCTGTCACAAATCTCCCCATAGGGGATTTTAGCATTCTGTGTGTCATGTATAGATTTTTTATCTCGACACTGATGTAATCAATAACATTTCTTTATTTTTGTTTTGTTTTGTGAGATTATACTCACTCTAGTGTGTCGTTAGGCAGGAGTTATTATATTCCACCTAGTGGGACAATAGGTATCCCAGGCTATTTTAGCTGTTAAAAATACTTTGAGTGCAGCTAAATGGGCTCTTTTTGTTAATCTTGAGTTAACTTGTTGTGCTATATATGTTCATAACCCAGGGCACCCTAGTTTCTAGTTCTAATTGGTATTAGGTTGAGCGTTAAGTTATTTCTCTAGTTGTCTTCACATCCTCCTAAAACAAGAAGGAACCGGCACTCCAGAGGACTTCATACAAAAAAAGAGACATTTTTATCCACACAGATCAATGTTTCGGTCAAACACACTGACTTTTGACAAAGGTCAGTGTGTTTGACCGAAACATTGATCTGTGTGGATTAAAATCTTTCTTTATTTGTATGAAGTCCTCTAGAGTGCGGTTCCTTCTTGTTTTAGGAGGATGTATTCTGTAAATACAGTACAAAACATAGATAGATAGATAGATAGATAGATAGATAGATAGATAGATAGATAGATAGATAGACAGATATATATTTTTTTAAATGTCAATAATGTTTTTTATGTACAGGGGGAAAAAAAAGCTGTGTGTGCTGTGCACGCGCATAGTAAGTGAAACTGCTTTGTGTGTTGTCAGCAACGTGTGTGTGTGTGTGCGTGCATGTGTGTGTGTGAATATGTGTGTGTGTGTGTGTGTGTGTGTGACATACAGATATCATTATTTAAACATACATGGGTAGTAGCATAAATGAATTGTGTGTGCTATATATATTATATATATTGCTGTGGTGCAGAGCTGGCTCAGGGAGAGAGGATGTTAGGATCTTGCCTGGAAAGTTGCACCGAGCCCCCCATGCAGAGCAGCGCTGTGTACGGTTACCATAGCAACGTGACAACTCAGCAGGCCCGCTTCCCCCCAGCCTCCCACTCGCACCGCTTACAGTCGCTCTCCCAGGTGCTGCCAGCCCCCATGCCTATCCTCAGTGACCCGCAGCGCAGCATGAGCTCTCCCAGTCCCCCCCTGCCGCCGCCTTCCGCCGCCGGTCTCAGGCACTACTTGGTCAAAAGTTTAGCACCGTGCAAGAGAAACTGGCGAAGCTACGGGTGGCGCAATGGCTCAAGAGTCATCCTCCTCCAAACTGAAAAGAAAAGAAGTTTCACTTCAAAAAGTAGAATATGCTTTGTAATTAAAGATGTAGCAGGACTCTCTCCGTGGCTGAAAAAGGAAAAAGCCGTGTCTCCGGAGATAGTGCTGCCACAACATTGCTGTGGGTGTGGGGTCCATGCTTCCAGATGAGACACATCACAGCGATAATCCTACAGCACTGGGGCAGCCACAGTCAAGCAGCTTGTCCTGGGGCCAAAGACAATAAATCCTGCTATATCTGTAGTGTATAAAGTAGATAAACCCGTTTGTAATACTACTTACAGTACAAAGATGCTTTGTTTTGCTTTTACAAAGACTAGTTTAGCAGCCAGGATGCCCTGCAAACAAGCTCATTACATTGAGTTTTATTGTAAATGTTTTACTACTCTAATATATTTGAAACAGCCAAATATGTTATGAGATGTAACATCCTTGTATTTAATATTAAGAATGGATTCCTTCCAGATTTCATCAGCTACTTGGTCAACACAATGGAATGTACTGTAGGACTTGCATGTATCAGTGCTTATCATGAATGAATAGAGCATACTTATGGGTTATCAAAGCTAAACAGTTACTAAGGCACTGGATTTCTCTTAGCCTTACCGCACAGTTTCTAGAACTGTGCTCAAAGCGTGTCAGAAATGACCTATCTATTTTAATAGGCAATGCAATGTGTAAAGTACAACATTTTAAAGCGTATTTCGGGGGATTTGGGAAGAAAATGCAGGCGATTTCTAAAAGTCCCATTGTCTTCCATTAGGAGGAATTGATTGTTTTCAGGAAGACAGATGACAAATGATACTTCTTCATCTTAAAATCAGAGAGTCCTTAGAGAGAGCTGTTCAGTATGTGGAGTGCTTTAGACATTAGAGACATCTAAAGCAGTACTGTACTATAATTATATACAGTATTTGTTCGTGCAGCGCACAGCCAAAAAAGGGTGATAGCAGGTCTGGCAAAAAAATCTTTATTAAAGGGACATAAAAACGGAAGGCTGCAACCTTACTGTATATGCAACTTTAATTCTACATTTTCACAACTTTCCCATCCATCTACGGTAGCATGAGATAATAATGCAATGTTTACTAAGCACATTGTACAGGACTTATGGACACCCAGAGTTCAAATATTCCCATGTGTTCAGCTTAAAAATACAAAATATGATCCATATTTACTAAGCATGGGTCTTCGGCCATAAGACAACTGCCACTGCTAGGAGACACCTTACAGCCCATTGACTTGGACGGGCAGTAAGGTGCCTTCCACCGCCGAAAGGAAAAAGACTGCTTATTTAAAATTGTCTTATGTGTACTATTGTTCAGTGGATACAACAAAAAAACAAAGAAGCCCAAAGCTACATCCAATATGACAAAAATATACAGTGAAATGCCTATATATCTCTTGAAAAAAGGGCCATTTAGTTAAACCCTTTGGACAAAGCATTTTAAGCCTGCAAGCCACTTCAAGACATGACCAAATATTGCAGGTCCTAACACTAACTGATTAAAATTCTTATTTACTTCTATAGTTAGAGGAAGAATGATCGCATTGGATCTGATCATGCCAGCTACATGAAAGAACTGCTTACTTGGAAAGTGGGGAGGGGCGAGCTTAAACCCTGGAAGGGAGGAGCCACTAACCTCCAAAACAGCTGAGACAAGCTGGACAAAGTTCAGTGGTTCACTTATTTCCAAACACAGTCGTTCTGGCTGTGGGAGATGTGTAACATGCTTCAGCTATTGCATGTGCATTTACTTAGTGCAGGGGTGCGCAAACTTTGTTTGCTGCGCCCCCCTGCCTGCTCTCCTCCTTTGTTGCGCCCCCCTCTTGCCTCGCGCGGCATCAAAAGACCGCAGGGTCATGTGACATCACGTCACCCGCTGCGTCATTTCATGTCACGTTACCATGGCAACTGTGACATCACATGACCCCGCAGCATCATTTGACACTGCATTGCCGTGGTCACGCGTCCTGAAGCTGGCTGAATGTCGGTAAGTACAGGTTGCAGAGGCCTTGCGCGGTCCCCGGGCATCTAATTTAAATGCCTTGGGGAAGAGTGTTGGAACTCTGCAACCTACCGCGCCCCCCCCAAAATCTCACGTCCCTACGGGTGGGCGCACACCCCAGTTTGCGCACCGCTGACTTAGTGTATGTTGCAATAGTAATGTCCCTACTCCTTTTTATACATAAATGTATTGTCTATTTATTTGACAAATATGTTAAAAAAGCCTTAATTTTTTCCAATCAAAATGATAAAACATAATTTGGATGTATTTTCAGAAAAACTGGCACCAGTAGAATAAAGTGTGTGTGTGTGTGTGTACACAGTAGCAAATGGAAATATTACTGTATGCACATGTGCATGTCTAGACAGGTCTGCAGCCCTGCCTTTCACCATTATCACCAGCACACCGTGCTTCCACTGCAGCAAGGGATTCTGGAAATGACATGCAAATGAGCACACAGTGTCACCTTTTGCTTCAAAACCATATAACATGGTCCCCTGTAAGCTTATGCTTGCTGCATTTCACAGCTTTGAGCACAGCCTGTGTTAAGATGCATTGCCAGTAAACCCACCCACAGACAGCCATTTTGACCTTAATGGGTCTAATCAATGTGGGGTTGGTTATACTGGGTTTTCAAAATGAAGCTTAGGATAGGTTTCACCACACTTAGTTAAGTTATGGTGGGTAAAAAAGTGACAAAAACCCTCCACAGTAAAGCATATAGCAAATGGAAATATTACTGTATGCTCATTTGCATGTCTTAGAAAGGTCTGCAACCCCGCCTTTCACCATTATCACACAGCACACAGTGCTTCCACAGTGCTTCCACTGCAGCAAGGGATTCTGGGAAATTACATGTAAATGAGCCTAAATTCCCTCTAAAGAGAGTGGGAATAAAAAGTGCCAATTGTATGCACTCTAAATTGGCATAACTGGTAGTATTAACTGTTGATAATATAGCCATGGCTGGTCCAGACTATCTTTCTGCCGTCCTGTCACGTAAGTTCGAGTAGCTATAGGCAGTGACAGGCTATCCTGTGGGGGTTTTCCTCCCCTCACGCAGCCTCCCTGAGTAGCAGGAGAGGTGGTGACACTGGGTCTGTGTTACAGCCAATCATGGTGCAGATGCTATGCCCTCCCCTTTTGCATTAGGGAGAATGCCTTCCAAATTATAGTCAGTGCCTTCCCACCCGGGGAAGGGAGAGGAGCTCAGCCCCTCCTGGGGCTGATTGAACCAAGATCTGTGCATAGCACAAGGCCTTAACATTATCTACTAGCCAACACCATCCAAGGGCCTGAAACCCATTCTCCACTATATTCAAACGCTGTTATACCATCAGCAGTGGCTGCATCAAATAAAGACCCCTTACATATACTTCTGGCTAAGTCGCAGTCTATTGGACAGGAGTATAGGAGAAAAGAACTGTCAGGGTAGGGACTTCCTGCAACTCTGCTGTAGCCTACAGTGACTGGAGGCAGGGCCATCTTAACAACATTAGGTACCCCCGGGCAAAGCAGTGCATGGGGCCCTGCCTACACTGTCGCTCCCAGCCTCCCACGCGCTCACTAGCAGCAGCAGGCACCGGAAGTGCTGCACTGCTAGGGTGCGAGCGGTTGTGACGCGAGCGGGTGCCGTGCAGGCGGAGAGCGAGCAGAGCCGGGGTGCCGGGCAGGGGCAGAGCGAGCGGAGCCAGGGTGCCGGGCGGGGAGAGAGCGAGTGGAGCCGTGGTGCCGGGCGGGGGGAGAGTGAGTAGGGTTGCCAGGTGGCTTGTCCAAAAATACTGGACACAATGGTGGAAGGTGCGACGCACTCGAGAATCGTTGGTGGGGAAGAATGTTATTTATAAATGACCTGACTGTTATGTCATTTGTTCTAAATTTCACTCCAAGTATTCACCAATTTGCACCAATTTATATTCTATTTCGTAAAAAATCTGGGGAGGAGTCTTGGGAGGGAGCACCCTTCCGAGGATTGTTTTAGGAAATAGAATATGAAATAGTGCAAATTGGTGTATGCTTGGAGTGAAATTTAGAACAAATGACATAATGGTCAGATCATTTATAAATAACTGACCTGCAGTCATACTGTACATGGCGAGCAATACTGATCTTACTGCTCCTCCCACATATACCAAGATTGTTGCACCCCTCCTTATGCTCTCTCTCTCTCCCCCTTGTCCTCTCACCCTCCCACCCCCCCTTGTCCTCTCAACCCCCTTGTCCTCTCACCCCCTCCCTTCATCCTCTCTCATCCCCCCATCCCCTCACCCTCTTTCACCCCCTCCCTTCATCCTCTGTTACCCCCCATCCCTTCATCCTCACACCCCCCCCCCCCTCCCTCCCTGTCATTATCAGTACAGTAGACTTTAAAATCCAGCTTTAAATTGCATATTAAATCATGCCATTGAATAAGTAACCTGCTCTGCCTTCTTGGGGATGATCTGTAAGTAAGAAGGGTGCTGCAGAGATTGCAATGTTGCTGTGATGAGAGCTGAGTTATGGAGCCTTTCTGAGAATTTACAATGGTGGTTATTTTTTAATAGATCTTGAAAATGGGAAGACATACACACACACACACACACACACACACACACAAACACACACACACACACAAACACACACACACACTGAGACATTCACTCACTCACACACTCACTCAAACACACACACACACACACACACACTGAGGCACACACATTTACAGGCAGGACACAGGACACAGACAGAAAGACAGACACACTGAGAAACACACACACACTGAGACACACACATACCCTCAAACACACACACAGACACTGAGACACAGATAGACAGACACACACTGAGACACATATTTATATATTTATAAAATATTTTACCAGGAAGTAATATATTGGGAGTTACCTCTCGTTTTCAAGTGGGTCCTGGGCACAACGTTAAGACAAATAATACATGGTTACAAATACAGCTACATAAATGAACAGGGTCACCATTATATACAAGACATTGCATGCACATTTAAGGAAAATATATATAATGGGCGTATGAAACAGTTACAGACCAGATTAAAATGTGAGACAGCCTTAGATTTGAAAGAACTTAAACTGGTGGTGGATGTGAGAGTCTCTGGTAGGTTGTTCCAGTTTTGGGGTGTACGGTAAGAGAAGGAGGAATGGCCGGATACTTTGTTGAGCCTTATGACCATGAACAGTCTTTTGGAGTCTGATCTCAGGTGATAAGTGCTGCATGTGGTAGGGGTGAGGAGCTTGATCAGATAGCTGGGTAGCTTGCCCATAAAGAATTTAATGGCAAGACAGGAAAGGTGAACTTTGCGCCTAGTGATGACCAATCTAGTTCTTTGAGAATTTCGCAGTGATGTGTGTTGTAGTTGCATTGGAGAACAAAACAACAAATTGAATTGTAGAGGGTGTCAAGTTTGCTAAGGTGGGTTTGAGGTGCCGAGCTATATACTATGACTCCATAGTCAATAATTGGCATTAGCAACTGCTGTGCGATACGCTTTCTGACCAGGAGACTTAGGGAGGATTTGTTCCTGTAAAGTACCCCTAGTTTGGCATAGGTCTTGGTTGTCAGGGTATCAATGTGCATTCCGAATGTTAAGTGGGAGTCCAACCACATGCCCAGGTATTTAAAACTAGTGACAGGGGTTAGGGTGGTGTTAGCGTTGGTTCTAATCAGGAGCTCAGTCGCTGGAAGCTTTAAAAATTTAGTCTTGGTCCCAAATACCATTGTTACAGTCTTGTCAGTGTTTAAATGGTAAACACGAAATCCAGGGGGAGCATACACTGGCGACACACTTTATTCGAGCTTGGCTAGTTCCACGAATTCGGGTATACCCGGGTGTATTGAGGTTTGTGACTGTTTTCTGCCCGAGTGCATTGAGGTATTTTCCAAGCAGGGATTGAAGCATTTTATTCCCGCTGGCTGCAATACTGCACAGTATATATATATATATATATACTGCATTACAATTCATGAATTTATGCCATCTGGTAGACACGCGAAGCATTGCAGCCTATTAAATCCTAATCATTATCATTTAACAGATCAGCCGCCCGTCAGCCAGGCATGAACCCAGGCTGGGAAGGCAAACGCAACGGGGCTTGTCAGAGGTGAGGAGCGGCGCATTCCAGGTATCTGCCAGGTACATACTGGGTATTTGCTCGAATAAAGTGTGTCGGTGCAGTAGGGAGGAAACACAAGTAAAACAGATCTAAGTGCAGTGGACATTGGAAAAGGGAAAATGAGTTTCCAAAATCTTGGCTCCTGTAGGATGGCTACTTACAAGATGTAAGAGTCAAAACAGCAGTGTGGACAATCAGCCAGTGGTGGATGTCAGTGTGGAAATCATCAGGGTGGCTCAGTTACTCAGGAGGGTATATCCCAGGTAAAAGAGAGAGAACAAACTTGCATAGCGTAGATCAACCAAGGTATAAGAAAAAATGTATCTAAGTAAAAATGCACTCACAATGTAAAAAATAAAATCGGGCATGTCACACTTAATAAGTGTATAAGGGGAGATCATCAGCCAGCCGGCTCACCATCCTGTGACTCTCCGTGCTCCTCCGTCTCTGCCTCTGCTCTACTGCGTCACTGCACGGCTCGGCGTCTGACCCGGTTTCGTCTATTGGTGGGGGCTGTACCTTCCGTGATCCCTCTCCTGACTGCTCCACAAGAAAGACTCCCACTCAACGCGTTTCGCTACGTAATCACTCCTGACGAAGCCAACGTGATTACGTAGCGAAACGCGTTGAGTGGAAGTCTTTCTTGGGGAGCAGTCTGGAGAGGGATCACGGAAGGTCCAGCCCCCAACAATAGACGAAACCGGATCTGACGTCAGACGCCGAGCCGTGCGGTGATGCAGTAGAGCAGAGGCAGAGACGGAGGAGCACGGAGAGTCATGGGATGGTGAGCCGGCTGGCTGATGATCTCCCCTTATACACTTATTAAGTGTGACATGCCAATCTGGCTTTCGTCCCAAACACTCCACCGTAACTACCCTGCTAAAAGTGTGCAGTGAAATCCAGTGTGCAATGAAATCCAATCACATCAAGGTATCTTTGCTTTAGGCGTCTTCTCTTCTGTGTTCTTTCCGCTTATAATTTTCTTCTCCTCTGTTGTGAAGTTGAGCTTTTCTGGTCTTCTCCACAGGAATGGTTTTGCGATGTCGTCCTCAGGATTAAATAAAACGAGAACAAATTGCGTAAGGGACAAAACAGAAAATATAAAATATATCTGGGGTAGACAACTGATTTAAAATCAAAAAAGCAGAGGAATACTGCATCCACTCACACGGACAAGCGTGAGTGATCACTGGAGGGAGGTGTCTTTGATGGCACCTCACTGAAGGGCTGTCACGCACCCCACCTGCTCTTTACACCAAACAAATAGGGAAAGAAGGGATGAAGGGGCGGAGGTGGGTTAAAATGTAACCGCGTTAGGTTAACAATAGACTCACATGGCCATGTGTGAGAATGAACTGAAATTGGTATCTCTTCTCCCCTCTCTGGAGCTTCAAATCCAAACCTACAACTGAGTTTTGTTAAATCACTCAAATAGTGCCTGGATCACACGATGGTACACAAGTGTGCAAGGGTGAAAAAACGTGACATTTATTGACAACAACAGGACAGAGTCCTAACAAAACATTAAAAAGCACTTAGTCAAAATGACTCAAGAGCTAGGTGCATAAAAACAGACAGTCTATCGGAAAATGTGGCTGAAGTGGTGAAAAAAGTCTCAGGGATACTAGCAACGCGTTTCGCCCTTCTTGGGCTTCCTCAGGCTCCGTACTTGAGGAGAAGAAAATTATAAGTGGAAAGAACACAGAAGAGAAGATGCCTAAAGCAAAGATACCTTGATGTGAAAGCATTTACACAAGGCCGTGTAAGTGGTTACGTTATTGTACACCTTATTTCACCTCACAGCTCTATACCGTGCAGTTTTCCAAACGTCTGTATAGTCCCTCAACCTGTGCTCCCCCATTTTTTGTCTGTTTTCCCTTATTACCAAGGATCCTGGATAGGTCCTCTTTGGGGTTTGAGCAGCGGGAAGAGATTCGGAAGTAGAGGGGACCTTAAAGTACTCTTTAAGGTTGTATTGTTATATAACTAGAATTTTATCACCCCACAAGTCATCTATTTGAGGTAGCGCCCGGGCTTTTCTGTACATCACCCTTCCTATGCTCCCCCTGGATTTCGTGTTTACCATTTGGGGATGAGTGGGCAACAATTGGGGCAACAATTGGGGATGAGTGAAGACTACCCCTTCCAGTGGGTCTGAGCAGGGGTGAAATTGTATGTATTTTATTATATATTTCTACACCACTTTTTCACCTTTTGTGTTACTTGATTGTCTTATTCACTCATTAGAGGAATTTACTATTTTCACTTTAAGTATAGTGACTACCCTTTTATCTGTTTGCGCCTATTTTTCACCTCACCACAATACTATTGTCAGTATTTAAAAACAGTTTGTTTTGGGAAATCCAGTTTTCGAGTCTCAAAAAGACGGAAGTATGTGTTGAAGGTCAGAGAGGCTATGGCTCTGTGCATATAGGATTGTGTCATCTGCATATATGTGTATTGAGGCTTCCTTACAAGCTGTGGGAAGATCATTAATGAACACTGAGAAGAGTAGGGGGCCCAGAACAGAGCCTTGCGGGACACCACAGGTGATATCCAGGGGTTTGGAGTTAGAGCCTGAGATGGACACATGTTGGGATCTTCCTGATAGGTAGGACTGAAACCAGTTTAAAGCATGCTTCCCTATTCCAGAGCTCTGGAGTTTGTTAAGCAGGATAGCATGATCAACTGTATCAAAAGCCTTTGCAAAATCTAGGAATACTGCACCAGTGAGTTGTCCCCGTTCCATTCCACACTGGATTTCATTGCACACTTTTAGCAGGGTAGTTACGGTGGAGTGTTTGGGACGAAAGCCAGATTGGTTTGGCTAGGGAAATTTGTCTTGGTATAGTAATCGCTTAATTGGGAGTGGACACATTTTTCCATGACTTTGGATAGAATTGGTAGAAGTGAGATTGGTCTGTAGTTTGAGACAGTGTTTTTGTCCCCACTTTTGAAGATTGGGACAACTCTGGCAGTTTTCCAGGTCTTAGGGATATGGCCTGCCGACAGGATAGAGTTGACTATGGAAGCAATTGGTTTGGTAATGGCTGGGGCACCAAGTCGTAGGAATCTAGATTGTAGCAAGTCAGGTCCGCATTGGCTGCTTAGTTTTAGTTTGAGGAGCGCTTGTGTAATCCCCTCTTCAGATACTGGGCCAAATTGAAAATTGTGGGCAGTGTTGGGAGGGGGTGGGGCTATGTGTGTACTCCCAGGATGAGATTCAGGTTTGTGGTTTGGACTGCGTTTCGCTAATAAGTTAGTGGCACACCCCACAAAGTAATCATTGAATGCATTTGCAATGTCAGTGGGGTTTGTCAGAGTAATATCCCCCTTAGTGATATTACTTGGTTGATGATGGTTAGGAGGCTGGCATATATTGTTAATAACCTTCCAGATGTTAGCTGGGTTTAATGTATTTTGGTGGAGATTGTCAGAGTAATATTGTGCTTTTGCGTGCCTTGTTCGCCTTGTGCACATGTTCCGCAGGCATCTGTAGTGATTGAGATCATTGGTAGTGTATATACAGACAGGACACAGATAGACACACACACACTGAGACACACACATACACACACACTGAGACACACACGCACATATACAGACAGGACACAGATAGACAGACACACACTGAGACACATACACATATACAGACAGGACACAGATAGACAGACACACACTGAGACACACAGGTCACAGATAGACAGACACACAGATACAGCCTCACCTCTCTGTTGCAAGCTTTCCCTCCGCTCTTTGGTCCCACCCCCCCAGGCTCCTGCCACCTCCCGATTGGGTGAATTACACAGCAGCAACCAATCAGAAGCTGCCCAGCCCCCTAGCAGCAGCAGCCCTGCTCTATCCCATGTCCGGTATTATCTCTCATATTTTACCGGACAGGGGAACCAAATACCGGACACCTGGCAACCCTAAGAGCAAGCCAAGGAGCCGGGCGGGGGGAGAGCGAGCGGAATTGGGGTGCCGGGCGGGGGGAGAGCATTGGTGGGCACGCATGGGCCGGGCGTGTGGGGCCCCCCTATGCTGTGGGGCCCCAGGTCAACTGCCCAGCATGCCCATACGTTAAGACAACCCTGACTGGAGGCGCTGTCACCAAATGAATAGAACCTGAGGATCACCTAAAGCCTGTCCGGTTCCCCACAGCATTGCGGAAGCTCATCTCTCCAGGACCCTCACAGGTAACCAGTACCACACGTCCCTGTAGCCTAGGCAAAATCTCCCAGAGGGGGTGGGGGGAGGGTGAAGCACTGCTACAATAAGATGAAACAGAGAAATAAACCTTTCTGTTTCCAGGTCCTGTACTGTTATAAATTAGATACAATGCTAGAGTGCACAGAGTAGTCCATAACTTAAGCTGTATGGGGAAAAGTAAAATGTACCTTTATTAAGTGCTAGCTACTAGTCAATATATTGTGGGAAAGCAACAAAACTAAATACAAACTAGTAAAAAGTATATACTGTACACTGCTGCATGCCCAGTAAGATCTGGGCACAGTTATATCAGAGAGTATGTATTATATGACTTTGTTTTTACTTATCTACCGGTACTGTACCAGTTTTTCTGAATATACAGTACTCTACATCCAAATTATGTTTTATCGTTTTGATTTGATATAATAAAGGTTTTGAGATATACATATTTGTCTATAAATAATTTTTCAGAGAGTTTGTGTGAGTGCTCATATAGCTTTTAATTGCCTCTCTCTTTGGAGAGAATCTAGTCTCTCTTTGCCATTTGTAGTATTCCCCTAGTGCACCTAACTGTAACTTCAATATGGGTTGAGCAGGTAGATTTTCTGTGGTTACATATAATACAGACAAAATATCAGAAAATGTAGTAGGCAAATACAGAAAAAATATCTCGGCGGACGTTAAAAATGTTTTGGAAAGAAAAGTTAACTCTTAGATTCAAACATAAAATGAATGTTTCATAGCCAATAAGGCAAAGGGAGTGAGGACTGCACCTTTGAGCATCCATTGAGTACTGTCATACTCTATTGGATGTAGCTGCAGATATCTCATTCTTTTTGTTTATATTTTCCTAACTAAAGAGCGAAGCACCATCTCAGAATATTTTTGTATGAGATGACCCTTGATATACAGTAGCTAAAAACCATTTTGGGTGGACCTTAGAGTGGACCTACACATTACAAGTTATCTATCATGACTGACATTGTGACGAAGTTTTAAAACAGATTTTCATTTCTCCAAGCTGAATTTGGCAGCTCTTGATATTTTAGTCGATCACATGACATGTCGTAGAATTGGGTTTTACCTTGAGAACAGAGGGGCTTTATATGACTGATCTACACTTTGTTTCTCACTATACACATCAGGAAATATCTATATTTTAGTAGGTATGTGCTGGATTTATTCCAGTTGCGTTCTTTGTCCAAGACATTTCGACCTCCACTGATGAGGACATTATAATATCAATGAATATTGAACACGTGGGAGAGCGTTTCCTCTTGGAGAGAAAGCACAAACATTTTTGCAGAGCTTTCATTTCCCTCAGTCTCTAAACATACCACTTCTAATCACTAAATCTATTTAATTTTTTACCTATAGATTATAATATTTAGAATTTTAAACATTGCTGCCCACAGTCAAAAGCAGTACGATGGCTTTCTTTGATATGGTTTTAAAATCGGCTTCCTCCTCGTCGTTTTATGCTTCAAGTATGGTCTTTAGACTATGCTAGGGCTTAGAATTCTTTAGTAAAGCTGGCTCAATATTGTTTATATTCAGTGTTAGTAGTCGGATGGCAGGAAATCTGCTGCATATTTGTGTTTTAATTAGACACTACCAGAAAGTTGTTACAATTATTTCAGTCTCTTCTCTCTTATGACAGTCATAAGCCACAGAGAAAATAAGAATGACATGAGAATGAAAATGAGAATAAAAAGACAGGACAGCATAAATTACAGTTAAGCTTACTCATTAAACCAATAATGTGACCAAATCTTTAGAACTGGATGATGATTTGGGTTTAAAATGATCTAAAACTGATCCTAGTTGTGGATGGCTTCCAGGACAGAGCAGCTGCAGCGTGTTTCTGTATTGATAAGCATAAGTGTAATTTTGCATCGATTACATCACTGCGTTAGAAGTCGCAGACTGAAAAAAAAGTTACAAAATGACCTTTTCATTATGGTTTTCATATGTTCATGTTTTTGAAAGCCCCATAAGTCATAAATGTCTCTGTATGGCAAATTAGTATCAATGATAATGGCAGTAAAATACCATGAAAAATTTTCATACTGTACACTTCGGTGAATGGATATTTTAAGTATGGATACTTTCATGTATAATGTGACCCAAAGGAAACCCAGAATAAGAGTTGGATTTCTCTTTTACTTCTTGAAGAGATTAAATTACATATTTGGTTAAATCCTCAGTCACACAACCACAGTAGTCATTTATTGTACTGTACAGTGAAAACCATAAGTGGGTCTCGCGACGGCACAATAAACAACTGCAACATAGTAAATGAGGCCCCTAAAACATATATAAAAACTGCTTATTTGTATTATTTTTGTGCTTTATATATTCTATGCTGCACATGATAATTTGTACTTGGATTAAAAAACATGATCAACTCTACACAAAGTTTTTATTTATTTGCTAAATGACTACTGTATTTTGAAATGAAAGAAGCGTGCCATAATTCTGTGGCTGCACAAGAAACACAGCAGGTATTGAAACCTCATTTCAGATACACCTAGAAAAAACATTTTCATCGGTCCAGACTTGAAATGTCATCTGTGGAGTGGGAAACAGTGACTCCATTTACTAATGTATGGAATGAATCAGACCCCTCGGGAATATGTTAAACTCAGGAAAAGCATGGTGGCAATTAGGTGTCTTAAAGCAGAGAACAGTCATGCAGTATGTGCTGCAAAACATGTTTCTTCCCGCTGCATTAGGGTTTAGTCTAATCTTTGGGAGTAGGATTCCCCTTTCATGTTTGTAACACATACACTGAAGCACAAAGAGTATCCTTGCTTCATCTTTGATATTCAGAGGAAAGGCCAGATCCACAAAGCACGATTAAATCAGGGCTTACAACGTGACGTTAACTTAACAGACTTTATGTTCTCTGAGGTTAACGTGTACAGTATACTCAAAGTTAATTCTATGCACTGCTCAATAGCATGGGCTTACCATCACGTTATTATAGAATAATGTTGTGTTATCTTCCAATAATGGGATGTGCAGTACGTGTTAGCGTTGCTCCGATGCAGACTCTGAGATAAGGCTCTACCTGCAGTGAGGAGAAAGAGGAAATGGAAATAATACTACTGTACAGTATGTTCATTAACTCATGCTAACTAAGGCGTTACACCAATACAGACTATGTAAAAGCCCTATTTCAGGGTCTGGATGTAAGTAAAGCTAACTTTAGCTACGACCTACAGTAACTAATGTATCTTTGTATGTATATCTTTATTTATATAGCGCCATTAATGTACATAGCGTTTCACAGCAGCAATGTAAAGTTAAGTCCCAGTGTTAACATTAACAGACTTTTATGGATAGGTGATGTTATGGTAACACTTCATTCGCATATTATTTGCATGTCACTAATGGCTGTTATTTCTAACTAAATGCTTTTACTAGAGAAAATATGAATGAATGCGTTGTTATTATCCTTTGAGATACACCATTAGTCTTAAAATGATATTAAGTTAGGATAACGCCATGTTAAGTGACGTAACAGAGTTTTGTGGGTCTGGGCTACAGTAAATAATGACTCCAACTTCTTTCCAATTACAGCTTTTTTATGCTTTCTCCTACTGTACCAATTAGATTATAAACACACAAGAAAGAACGCAACAAGAGCGTATCAGTAAAAAATGTCTTTTATTTGAATAAAAAACAAGTTAAAAACATACATGTACAAAGTCATAAAACATCATACAGTATATGTAGTCATGTTCCCAAGTGAGGGCATTTACAGTGTGCTGACAACAGATCCATGGAAAACGAAAGGGCTCTGCAAAGATGGAAAGCAGTTACTGCAACGTCCAATCCAGTTGACATCAAAGTCAACAGCCTCATGTGAACAGCAAACGTCTAATGTCACTGCGTGATGACTCAACCTCACTTAAATACGCTTCATCGGAGAGTTGAAGAGAGAGCAGGCAGTGCACTGCCAAAAAAGCAGGAGGAGGCTCTCAGGTTAAAAAAAGAAAAACCTTTTATTTCATGATGGGATCAAACAAAAAAGCCCCCAGACAACTCCAACAGCACCACACATACGCGTTTCGGGCCCTTTATCTAAGGATATACCGCATAGGACCGCACTGAAGGATACAAGGGACAACTAACTGTGAGTTAAATCGTGGGCTTACATTTTCTTATTAATTTATTTATTTATAAAATATTTTACCAGGAAGTAATACATTGAGAGTTACCTCTCGTTTTCAAGTATGTCCTGGGCACAGAGTAAAACAAATAATACATGGTTACAAATACAGTTACATAAATGAACAAGGTATACATTTATATACAAGACATTGCATGCACAGTTAAAGAAAATATATATTATGAGCGTATGAAACAGTTACAGACCAGATTAAAGTGTGAGACAGCCTTAGATTTGAAAGAACTTAAGCTGGTGGTGGATATGAGAGTCTCTGGTAGGTCAGTGTTTGGGATACAGTTAGTGCTATATATGTGTGCCTGTGAGCACTAGGCACTAATCCATGTCCCCTGCAAGGGATGATGCACCATTAACACCATACAGTGCCAAGGTCCAGGTGGTTACTCAGTTATCTATGATTGGTCCTTTTGGTTTCTGAAACGCCGGCTACCTACACTCATCAGAGAGTTGGTCTATACTGTAGATCTCATAAATGCCATATAAAAATGGTCATAAGCCACACCTCCCAAGGAGATCAAATAAATGTAACCCTTATGCAAAACCAATGAACATATACAATAACAATATACGTGTTGAGCAATTGGAGACTAAGGGCATCATGCAGTAAGCAGCGAAAAAATGCATTAGCCAGTTTTGCAGTTAGCCATGTTTTTGGCGTGTTAAACTCGCTGTATGCTGTAAGGGCCGAATCCCTGGCGAATGAATGCGCCACCACCATTTGATAAAATGGCTAGTAACCGGTGGCGAGACGGCTGCCTGGCAAGAAGCTGCCGAGAAGCCGTTCCCTGCCGAGATGTGTTTGCAGCAGAGAGAGATCCGCTGCTCTCTCGGCGCAAACATCGGCACATTAAAAATTATTTTTTAAACCATTTTTATTCATAGTGTACATGTGCAGGGGGTCTCCGGAGCTTAACCGCGTTGGTTTCAGGTCCGGGGACCCCCTGCTTCCCAAGATACAGGCCCCTTTATGAGGTGCCGGTATCCTCTACATTTAGAGGTCCCGATCACGTGACCGCGGAATGTAAACAAAGCAGAGGAATACCGGCACCCCCTAAAGGGGCCTGTATCTCGGGAAGCAGGGAGTCCCCGGACCTAAAACCAAAGCGGTTCAGCTCCGGAGACCCTCTGCACATCTACACTATGACTAAAACACACATATCAATAAACACTCATTCCTTACCTTTGCGGCTATCTGCTATGGTAGCTAAGCAGCATAAATATTTTTTTAATAATACTGTACAGTGAGCAGGGGGTCTCCTGAGCTAAACCGCATAGCTTTGTGGGCCAGGGACCCCCTGCTTCCCAAGTTACAGGCCCCGGTATGTGTGATCGGGTGGGCAGTGTCGCCGCCATGTTTATAGCGTCCCATACGTTAAGTGCCCGCAATAAACATGGTGTCGACACTGTAACCGATGCCCCAAACCGGGCCTGTAACTCGGGAAGCGGGGGGTCTCTGAGCCACAAATCAATACGGGTCAGCTCAGGGACCCCCTGCTCTCGCACAATATTGTTAAAATACATTAATGCTGCTTCATTACCATAGCGGATAGCCACTAAGGCAATGAAGGGGTTAACGCATAATAGTATGTTTATTGGGGACAATTGCCCCCAATAAACATAGTAATACACAACATACTATACAGTAATGGGCAACATTACTATTATCCACAAATTGTCCATTTAAAATACATACAGAACAATAAATACATTAAATACATACAGCAGCGGCAGCTTTTATTCGAGTAAAAGCCGCCGGCTGCATGCGTCTGGGAAGCGGGTAGCCGCGGCGCGTGGCGGCGCACTGTGACGTCACAGTAACATGCGCGCCCGGCTTCCCCGTCTTCCCCGGCTTCCGCAGGCTTCCCCGACACCCCTGGAGATCAAATGAAGGTAAGCGGGGGTGCGGGGAAGCAGAGCGGCATAGCAGGAGCCTTGTACGGGGTCGGGAAGGGATTTAAATTGCGCGCGAAGTGGAGGGGGGGTGCGTGGGGGAAACGCGGCGGCGCGCGGTTGTTACTGGCGGCAGCTGGGGTAGATCCCGGCTTGCCGGCGGCATTCAGTGCAATAAAAGATGTCGCTACTGTATAGCACTCACCCATGTCCGGCTGCCACGATGAAGGCCATCCTCATCTTCATCCTGCTAATGCCCCATCCGCTTCTGCAAAACAGACACAAGAATAAAAACATCCAATGTAATGTGCCCTAACCCCTTAATCACCATAGCGGTTATTAACCGCTACAGTCATTAAGGGGTTAACCCACCATCACCCACATACCCTCCCCCACTACCCCCCCACCCCCCGAGGCCTAACCACCCTCACCCACTACCCACAAGGGAGTCCTACCACAAACCCTTGGGGCCAATACCCCCTTCCCCCACCCCACCACATACAGTACAATAATGTGCCAAATAACTATTATCCAGATAGAGATAATACGTTATTTGGCCATTATTTAACACATTAACTAGCATAGTAAAATAAAGAAAATTCTACTGACCTCATCAATTAGAAGGCCCCGTCGCCAGCATCATCCTTGTGGTCCGTTGCCAAAATAATACATAGCCAATACATTGCAATGACATTCACATATCAATTAACCCCTTAATCGCCTTCTCGGGTACTAACTGCAAAGGTAATTAAGGGGTTAAGCCATCCTGGCCACATACCCACCCTTCACACATTCCTTTGTACAGTGGCTTCATCATGAAAAAATAAAATAAAAATGAAAGAAACAAAATATATATATATACATACATATACACATGATGAACCAATATACAAATAAATGTGTCAGGGTTAACACAAACATGCTCCAATAAAAATACCACTTAGCCATAACATCCTCAATGAAATACAATGCGATATCCTAAACTCATCAAATCTAAAGCATCAAATGCCAATCCAAAGCCTCAAATGCCACTTAAAACATTGCATTTACATTGTATACATGCTGCATAAAATGTAAGCTACATGCAGACGCTGCAAATCAATGTTAACAATACAATATTTCAAATAAAATAGCATTACATCAAAAGAAGTATACAATGTAATCCAATAAAGTCACCATCAATCAATTAGCATACTGTACATGAATTACATCCCAAAACAATAAAAATAGCATCCATACCAATTACACAATTAACTATAGCAACCGTTAAAGAGAACAAGTTACCATCATACAAAATAGGACACCAACAATTACAATATACAAAAGCAAGCCTCACCATTACCTAAAGTACAGCATAGAAGCCCAAAAATTACATCTATCTAATTATAAAATACATTGAACACACATCTACTGTATGCATAGCAGCATAGCCACAATCATTTAAAATGGTGCAAAGCAAGTTTTTAAAGCACTATCATTTCATACCCTGTATGTATATATCTCTCTAGACATACATACATACATACATACAGTGGCAAGAAATGATGTACAATAAAAAAAACCAACACATGTAAAAAGCAACAAAAAACACAGTTACATTAAATACATTTCTTTAGTTCACTTACCATTACTTGACCCACTCACCGACTCCCGTTGAACAGCTTACTCACGAACCAATCCACGAACAGGAACCCATAAAATAATAAACCATAAATAATAAACATTAAAATAATAAACACGACAATCCAGGGGTCTTCTACTTCTAATCCATCTTCATCTGTATTCTTGTTTCTTCTATCTTCTTCCGGGGTCTTCTTCCCGTCTGCTGCCACGCCCTGGTCTTCTTTCTTCACCGGAGATCCTTCCTCCTCGGCGTCTGGCTTCAAAATGAGACGACATAGGCTTTTAAAGGCCTATGACGTCACATTTTCGTCATGGTTTCCACGGCCCTGATTGGCCGTGAAAACCATGTGTTTTGGCCGATAAAAAAAAAATGATGACGTCACTTAAAGGCAATGAAAGCACAGCCAATCAGAATGGCTTTGCTTCAATTGCCTTTAAGATGACGTCATTAAAAGAAACATGGCCGCCCTCACATGGCCAATCAGAGCATGGGAAGTCTATCCCTACTCTGATTGGTTCTAGTACCATGTGACAGGCTTTCAATGACATCATATCCGTTATTCCCCAAGCCTCTGTCACATGGTCTACTAGAGCCAATCAGAGATGGGATGGAGTTCCCACGCTCTGATTGGCTGCCGTACCATGTGAGGCCGGCCATGTTTCTTTTAATGACATCATCTTAAAGGCAATACCTTAAACCTTCTGGACTTCCTGCATGTTTGTCTAAAACATGCTGAGCTAAATTATGATTTTTTTTTCCCCAGCATTAATTAGACGACTAGCATTCTTGATGCTATTAATGTGTCCTCCAATTTGTGTTTTAAAGGCTCTAATTGTCTTGCACAGATAACAGAGTGACCTCGCTCAAACTAAAAATCCTACCGTGGGTGCTACCCAGGAGATACAGTAGTTGAGAGCAAAATTACGTGTGGAGAGAAAGACACACAGAGAAAGAAACTGTGTATAGTGCACAACGCTATGTACAGAAGGTACAGTGAATTGATAAATGACCCCGGAGGAAGGTCCCGTTACAGTGACCGAAACATTGGTTGCGGTGCCCTCTCTGTTATCAATATAGTTTTTTTGCTTGGATTTGCTCTCTTTTATCGGATATCCCTCTGGTAATTATATATATAATAATATAATTATATATATATATAATAAAAAGTAACCTTTGGCTATGCATCTTACCCTGGCTGTGCTCAAAGCTGTGACCATGCAGCAAGCTTAAGCCTATAGGGAACCATGTTAAAAAATGGTTTTGAAGCAAAAGGTGACGCTGTGTGTCCATTTGCATGTCGTTTCCCAGGAATCCCTTGCTGCAGTGGAAGTGCTGTGTGCTGGGGTGATAATGGTGAAAGACGGGGGTTGCAGAGCCCTGTCTAGACATGCAAATGAGCATACAAGAATAGGTTTCCATTTGATATATATATATATATATATATAGTATATATATATATATATATATATATATATATAAATATATATAAAACAAAGGTTACTTTTTATTGATCATTCATCAATTCACTGCACATTCTCTACATAGTGGTGTGCACCATACATAATTATTTCTTGGTGTCTCTCTCTCCGCACCTCATTTTACGCCAACTATCTTGCCAATACATATTGGTGTCCACAAGAGCACTTGATAACATAGATCAGGGGAGCGCAAACTTTCCAGGTTCGACCCCCTATCTGGCCTGTGCCGAAGCTGCGCCCCCCTCCTACCTTCAAGTCGCGTCACAGGGTCACGTAACGTCAGGTCACGCGACCCGTGGTCTCATTTGACGCCGGTGATGTCACGTCACATGACATTGCCATGGAGACGCGTCGCATGCGTCTGAACCCTGGTAAGTTTTTTTTGTTGCAGAGGCCTCACGCGATCCCCCGGCATTAATTTAAATGCCTGGGGAAAGAGCAACAGACCTCTGCAACAGCCCGCGCCCCCCAGGAAAAATCTCCCGCCCCCCCTGGGGGGCGCGCCCCCCAGTTTGCACACCGCTGAATAAATTACCAAACGTATGATAATTTATAAGGCTTAATACTGTATGTTGTATTCTTCACCAGTAACTTTATCGTAATACATTTTTCAAGAGACATATATTTGCACATTATACAGTGTCCACAACAAAAATGACCTATGGTTGTTTGAAGAAAATATTGGTCATATTCTTAGCTTGACACTTGAGGGCACTTGGGCTAAAATTCTTTTTTTAGATTCCAAGCATTTCTGAACTCAACTTTTGATCTCTCAGGTATTATTACATCCTTCAAAACAGGGCCCATTTGTAATAATATCCAATTCTTATTAACAATTCTTCTTATTTTAGATTCCGGTTTACAAAAGTCAGTGAGGGGAAAGGAGAGAGGAAAGGAGAGAGGAAAGAAGAAAAGGGGGGACAGAGAGGGAAAGGAGAAAAGGGGGAGAGAGAGGGGGGAAAGGGGGAGAAGGGGAAGAGAGGGGAAAGGCGAGAGAGATGGGGAAGAAGAAAAGGGGGAGAGAGAGAGGAGGGAAGGGTGTAAAGAGAGGGGAAAGGAGAGCAGGGGGAGAGAGAAAAGGGGAAAGGAGAGAAGGGGGAGAGAGAGAGGGGAAAGGAGAGAAGGGGGAGAGAGAGGAGGAAAGGGGAGAGAGAGGAGGGAAAGGAGGGAAGGGGGAGAGAGGAGGGAAGGGGGGAGAGAGGAGAGAAGGGGGGAGGAGGGAAGGGGAGAGAGAGGAGGGAAAGGGGAGAGAGAGGAGGGAAAGGGGA